>NC_084488.1:117347959-117544329 GCF_030035675.1 Rhineura floridana
TCCTAGGTGTAGAACTCTGTATTTATCCCTGTTAAATTTCATTTTGTCATCATCATCATCATCAAATTTATTAACCCGCCCTTCACCAGAAGGTCCCAGGGCAAATCACAATAATATGAAATTCAATATTAACCACAGTTTAAAAGAAAGTTTATTCACAACTACATAGGGTCCTAAAATATATATATCTCAAGTGTCAAAAGCCAGTGTGAAGAGGTGCATCTTTAGCATTGGCCTACCATGAAGGTGCCAAATATACCTCTGTGGGGAAGGCGTTCCACAATGTACGGGCTGCCACAGAAAATGCCCTGTCTCGGACCACCATCACTCTGAACTGCCGATCTAAACACATGAGAGGGTCCATAGGGAAGGAGACAGTCTTTCAGGCATTTGGGGCCTAAGCCATTTAGGTCTTTAAATGCTAATGTGAGCACTTTGAATTGAGCATGGAAATGGATGGGCAACCAAAGTTGTTTCTTTGCAAACAGCCTTAGCCCCAAAGTGTCAGGAAAACCACAGCAAATGGTGATGTTCAGCTTGAAAGACATATACAAGAACGGATTCCCCAGCCCTAACTATACCTAACTACGCATGTACATGAATTGTTTATTTATTTATGAATGAGATTTCTTACCCATCCTTCACCATAAGGTCCTAGGGTGAGGTACAACCATACAATCCAGTCTGTGCTTGTAGAGCAGTGGTTCTTAACCTTTTTTAGGTCATGGACCCCTTTGAGTATCTGATGAAAGCTATGGAGCCCCATAAATAAATAAATACAGTTTATTTTATTGCATTGGAAATAGATTTTTTTGAGTGTGACCAGCCTATCCATGTACCCCCCTAGGGATCTATGGGCCACGGGTTAAGAACCCCAGCTGTAGAGGATGGTGGTCTTCTCAACAGCATCCACACCCCCAGTAAGTATGCACATCTTCTTGACGATCAGAGATTTCCAAAAATGTTCCCCATTGCGATAGGTTCGACAGTGCAGGACTTATTTTCTTCTGTCCAGTTAGCGTCAAAGGATAAGTTCTGCTCCTGCACGTGTGCATCTCTGCATCCTCCATATAACCCTATAACAAAAGTACTTCTTTACTCAGCGCATAGTTAAACTATGGAATTTGCTCCGACAAGACGCAGTAATGGCCACCAGCTTGGATGGGTTTAAAAGAAGGATGCTGGACTAGATGGGCCACTGGCCTGATCCAGCAGGCTCTTCTTATGTTAACATATATAACCATATAACATTAACATCCAATAAGATAATTTAAAACAAACCCAAGAATGTACATCAAACCCCGAAATCACACAAATCTTAACTGTCAAAAGGCCTGGATAAAAAGGTGCACCCTACCTAAAGCAGACTTTGTGAAAGAGTAAGCAAACTGAAACCCAGCCATCATTCAAAATTTTGTCTCCAAATTTTGCAGCGCTGTTCTCCAGGGGAAATTGCTGTGCAAAAATGAGTATATTAGGCACCCGTGCATACAAAAATGTGCATATTAGGAGAAATCCACAGAAAAATACTGATGAATTTTCATGAGGACATTTAAAAAAGGTCTGAATTGAAGACTGAAAAATATAAGAAATGGAGAGAAATTGAAATTGACTAATTTGCCCATCCCTAACAGCAAATACTAGGATTTCTTCACTTCAGGAATGGAAATGTTCACAGCACCCTTAGCAAAAGCATGTCAGCGTTGCTCCATCTAGCTTGCTAGGTAAAGAATCCCTCTTGCTGTTTTTATAGCACACCCTCCGCTAAGCTGCTTGATTGGAACAGGCCATACCACTTCCATATCTGCTTCCTCAATGTCCCTTCCTAGTTCCTAAACTGTTTTCTTTATTGCTCCACCAGTCAGAGGGATGAGGCAGTAAAATACAAAATGTGTGTTGCCTTGTAATATTGTTCTTTTCTGAGCCATTTGTTCATTAACCGTAAATGCCTGAGAGAAGATGGGAAACAGATGCCCAAGGTGGGGTCCACTAGGAAGAACAGGCTGGGTCTACATTTGGATATTCAAAGACTTGCAGGGCACTTTGTCAAAGATATTACTCAATCCAATCGTGTGCGCCAGGAGAGGTAGTATAGGAATGCTGATGAGGAGGGATCCGTCTATCCATCATTCGAACAGGGTTGTCAACCACCCCATGAGAAGGCAGTATGTGCCCCTGGAATGCTCTTTCTCCTCTTCATCAGATACCTGTATTGCCTTGCGACAACAAAGTGTTTCTCTTCATCTCACACTGGAAGAGGAACTTCCATAGCATTTTTAAAACAGCAGTCACCGATTCAAAAACTGGGCTCCCCGTGGGTGGCACTGACAAAAAATTCCAATCCCCATGTTGGTACTATAGAGAGCCCATTGGCACACTAGTCCTAAGGAAGGTCTGTAGCTCTCAGTAGAACATCTGCTTATCTTCAGGTAGGACTGGAAACTACACTGCCTGAGACCCTGGAGCAGCCTTTCCCAACCTGTGTGCCTCCAGATGTTGTTGGACCACAACTCCCATCAGCCTCAGCCAGCATTGCCAATGGTCAGGAAAGATGGGAGTTGTGGTCCAACAACATCTGGAGGCACACTGGTTGGGAAAGGCTGCCCTGGAGAGCTGCTTCCAGTGAGAGCAGACAGAGGTAGATGGACCAATGTTCTGACTCAGTATAAGGTGTTTCTGTAATTAGTCCAGGGTTGTAGAAGGTCTGGGAGAGCACAGTTCCAAATCTATGGCTATTGCCAACAAGACGTTAGAACCCCTTACCCACTGAGATGGTGTTGGGGGAGGGACCTAATTTCATTATCGGCAGGATTTACCCTAGAGCTGTATGGCTTGCTTTCACATTTGGTGTATTTACTATTCCATAAAAAGAGTTTCTTCTCTTGAGCAGGAGGATGGTGGTGGTGAGAGAGGGGGTTCTCTGTTCTGTACATCCTAGTATCCTCCTGTGGAGTCTCTGGGACACTAAAGACAACCAGTTTCACCCACTCTGATATTCCCATCCAGTTGGCCACTGTGAGAACAGGATGATGGACTAGATGGGTCACTGGTTTGATCCAGCAGGCTCTTCTTATATTCTTATTCCCCTCCATCTTGGGATGGTGCCCTTTGACACCCACGGAGGGGTCAGGTGCTCAGCATGTCAGCACCCACAGTGCTGGGCCATACCAGCATGGTGGCACAAAGATTCAGCCAAGCAGGCTAGGATACAGAACTGTGGGGAAGCCCAAAATGGCCCAGCACCCATCACAGTCCTGAAAGTACAAAACCCATTGTGCAGTGTGACTATGAGTGAATTATGTATTGGTTGGGTGACCATACATCCTACTTTGCAGATGAAAATGGAAATGGACTGCCTTCAAGTCGATCCCGACTTATGGTGACCCTATGAATAGGGTTTTCATGTAAGCGGTATTCAGAAAGGGTTTACCATTCCCTCTGAGGCTGAGAGGCAGTGACTAGCCCAAGGTCACCCAGTGAGCTTCATGACTGTGTGGGGATTCGAATCCTCATCTCCCAGGTCATAGTCCAATGCACTAACCACTACGATGACAGCCCTCTATTTAAGGAAGTCCTCCATTTGAAGAGCAGGCCCCATCTGCACGACACATTTAAGGCAGTATCATTATCTCCCCTTAAATGTTATACAGGGACCATCTCTGTTAGACAGGGACCATCTTTGTGCCTGCTGAAGATCTTCCTCTTTCAACAATACCTTATCCCAGTCTGCATCTGTGTTAGAATTGACTTTTAAGATGTTTTTAAATCTATTTTTAAAGAGATATTCTTAGAGATGTTCTTAGAGCTTTTTATTTTTTAAGATATTTTTAAAGGTGTTTTGTTTCAATATGTTTTTGAAAGATGTTTGGTTTGTTTGAATATGTTTTAGAGAGTTTTTGTTTGTTGCCCTGGGCTCCTTCTGGGATGAAGGGCAGAATATAAATTTTACAAAGTGAGAATTAGACAGACAGAACCCACCAAACTTTGCATTGGTTGCCCAAATAAGAGGACAACTATTGCTCAAAATCTAGAACTGGAACTGCAAAATGAAATTCCTCTAGTAGATTTCTTCTTGTTTAATTTATTTAATTTATTACAGTTATTATGCATAGCATGGAGAAAGCGGATACAGAAAAGTTTTTCTCCCTCTCTCATAACACTAGAACTCATGGACATCCAGTGAAGCTGAATGTTGGAAGATTCAGGACAGATAAAAGAAAGTATTTCTTCACACAGTACATAATTAAACTATTGAATTTGGTCCCACAAGACACAGTAATGGCCACCAGCTTGGATGGCTTTAAAACAGGATAAGACAAATTCATTAAGAATAAGGCTATCAGTGGCTACCACAGTCACAGTGCCTCCATAGTCAGAGCCAGTATGCTTCTGAATACCAGTTGCTGGAAACCAAAGTAGCAGATCAGGTCCTGCTTGCAGGCTTCTCAAGTGCATCTGGCTGGCCACAGTGAGAACAGGACGCTGGATTAGATGGGCCATTGGCCTCATCCAGCAGGCTCTTCTTATGTTCTTATTTATATCCCACTTTTCAGGATAAAAATCCTACCAAAGTGGCTTACAAGTAATATTCAACTGCATATTTTAAAAAATACAACAGCAGCACATCAAGATCCTTCGCACATGTCAGTGGATGGCAGATCACCCAGTTGTGGTGGGTTCTGAGTAGATAGTCTAGCTGGGCCAGGCTCTGGGGTGGTTTTCACCTGCTTCCCTCTCTCCCTGCTGGAATCTTTCTCACAAAACATTTGATGGTGGCTCATTTTATGGTTTTTTGGAAGAATTATAGAAGATGTTGGCATTCCTAACTCTCAATCCTGGTGAAGAAACATCGAACTTGGATGAAGATGGAGATGAGATGGAAGAAGACCACCTCAATGAATTCTATGGGTAATCCCTGCACTGTTCTTGTGACTAGCTGTGCAAGGAGGAGGAGGCTAGCTGCGCACTGTGTGTGCATGTGTCTGTGTGTGTATCTGTGCAACATTCACTTTGGCTAATATACAGATCCTGCCAGGCTTTGAAAACTTATTTCTGCTGTACAAAGAAACGTCTGGCTTTTCTTCTGAAGACTTCACATTACAAGAAGCTAAAAAGGGAGAGTGAGAATAGAGCTCTGGGCAACTTTTTTTAAAAGACAGGTGAAAGTGAAAAATGATGTGCATTGGGTATGCACGGAATGCACATTCTGTGTCGAACATAAGAGGGGAAAGCAACGCAAAGGCATGAGTTAATCAATAAATAGTCAATAGATTTCACACAGGGGGTGGGGATGGGGGAGAAGCAGCCAATGTCAGAACTGTAAGCTCTGTTGGTTTCCTGCTTTTCCGTTGCTTGTCACACATGAACCTTAAAATGAAGACAGATCCCACTTGTATTTTGTACATTTTCTGGGCAATAGGCACATTATCTGGTCAGTATGCATAGTCTCCAGGAAACATCCTTTTTTTGCTTATTTAGAAATGTGCAGTCTGTGCTCCCTGAGCATCTTCTAGCCCACAACATACCTTCCCACTGATCAGCCAAGCAGCAACAAGAGGAGTTAGGGGCTCCAGATAAAGTTTTGTGCTTTTGTTGTTGTTGTTTCCAGCCCCCTTTAACCATGTTCATCTGTTTGTCAGTCAGCTGAGCAGCACAAGGAGGATTGCAGGGATAGCAAAGTTTTCAACCTCCCCTCCCCTTCCCACCATTCTGATGGAAATTCCTCCCCCCCACACACACACACACATTCCTGGTGCTGCTATTAAGATTAGGAAAAAGCTTAATAGCAGCATGGGAACAATAATCAGAAGCCCTGATGGATCAAGCCAATGGCCCCTCTAGTCGATCATCCTGTTCTTTATACCTTTGGGAAGGCTGTAAGCTGGGCTTGAGCACATCAGCAAATACGCAACTGAATATTACCTGTAAGCCATCTTGGTAGGATTTATATCCCAAAAGGTGGGATATAAATAAGAACATAAGAAGAGCCTGCTGGATCAGGCCAGTGGCCCATCTAGTTCAGCATCCTGTTCTCACGGTGGCCAGCCAGATGCACTTGGGAAGCATGCAAGCAGGACCTGAATGCAAGAGCACTCTCCCTGCTTATGATTCCCAGCTACCGACATTCAGAGGCACATTGCCTCTGACAATGGAGACAGAACATAGCCATTTTGGCTAGTAGCCATTTGTAGCCTTAATTTCTATAATCTTCTTTTAAAGCCTTCCAAGTCGGTGGCCATCACTACATATTGTGGGAGCACATTCCCCACACTGCTCCTCATAAAAACATAAGAAGATCACTGCTGGGTCAGGTCAAAGGTCTATCTAGACCAGCATACCATTCTCACTGTGGTCAACCAGATGCCTATGAGAAGCCCACAAGAAGGACCAGAGCTTGGAAAAGTTACTTTTTTTGAACTACAACTCCCATCAGCCCTAGCCAGCACGGCCACTGGATTGGGTTGATGGGAGATGTAGTTCAAAAAAAGTAACTTTTCCAAGCTCTGACCTGACTGCAACAGCTCTCTCCCCACTTTTGATTTCCAGCAACCATCATTCAGAGGCCAACAGCCTGCAACTGCCTTTGACTGTAGAGGCAAAAGCACTCAGTGTGGTGGTTGTGGACCTGTGGAACTTCCTCCCACTTGAGGGTCCCCTGATCCTAAACCACAATGTATTTCCGAAGTACAATATAATTTTTCACATTTTTAAAATAAGGATCTAGCAGTTAAGGATCAGTCAGTAGCAAATTATTTTTTTTATTTTACCAGTACATTTTTGATATATATTTATAGGGGCTTTTGTCTGTATGTTTTAAAAAATCTTTTAAAAACCTCTTTGGTGGTTAATAATTAAGTTGTTACCTGTCCTTCTGAAAAGGCTGGGTTATATATTTAAAAATAAAGATAATTTCCACACTGCAGGTGTGATGCTCCCACTCTGAAAATATTAATTGGCTGCCTTATAATCATGTAGTAATGTAGAAGCAGGGATAATTGATCTAATAGGTGATTTACTTTGAAACAAAGTGTTAAATGCTCAGGTGCTGCTAATTACACATCCCTGCATTCCATCTTCAAAAATGACCCGGACAAGATAAGGAAAGGGGAAAGGAAGCAAATCATTAATATCAGGTGAAGAGAAGATCATTGTATGTGGAAATGAAAGCCTGTTATACAGGCAAGAAGTTGAAGCAGAGACAAAGAATACACTGGCCTTCCCCAATCTGGTGCCCTCCAGTCATTGTTGGGACTCCAGCTCCCATCAGTCCCAGCCAGCATGGCCAATGGTCACAGATGATGAGAGTTGAAGCCCAGCAACATCTAGAGGGCACCAGGGTTGGGGAATAATAATAATGTAGTGATTTAGGCTGTGGAGACACTTACTCATTTGTAGCACAAAAACTGTCTTGCTGTTATGCATATACAGAGTAATTCAGCAGTCTGAGCTGCTTGTGCCAGTGTGTGTATTTACCTAAGAAGCAGGCTTTTACCCTTCATTTAAATTACTGAGACTTAAGACTTAGTAAAATAGAAACGCTACTTTATTTATAGAAATGCATGGTAGATAGGAAAGACATGCCTAGTTTTAACTATTGAAGTTGGAGGTGCAGTGCCCAGATGTGGGTATTGCCCTCATGGCTCAGGAGAGAGAGCAAAGACAAAGATGTCTCCTCTCTCCTCGGACAGTCAAAGAAGAAGACAAAGGAAGGTGGGGCAAATAAGCTTCCCTGAGCATATCAGTTTACAACAGAAGGAAGCCAGGCAGAGAACAGCACAGGTAAAGGTAGGCAAGCCTCTCCAGCTAGAGGACTCTAACTCTATCTTCCTTCTGGAATACAAACAAAAGAACCCAAACAGGAGTTGCTCTTGCCCCCTCCAACAATTTCCTCAATATGGAATCGTTCATGTTCACCCCTCAACATGCTGCTTTCAATCTAGATTGATTGCAGATTCTGCCATCCAGATGAGCGGGTGTGGGTGCTTGATATGCATTTGAAAACCCTCCCATTGCGATCTTGGTATCGCCCATTGACAACATCTGAATATACCTCTCCCCCCCCCATTGCTATGACTGTTTTCAAATGGACACACTGTGAGGTGATGCAGAATCAATCTGCAATGAGTGTTTATTTTAGGAATTAAACATTATGTGCTTTTCAGGGGCAAAAAAATATATGACGTAGGTCTAGATTGTGTGTGGATTAGATAGGAAAAACAAGAACTCAGTCTCCATCAATTCGAGAATAAAATGCTGTGTGTAAGCAGCCTTAGCAGGAGGAACTGGAAATCAGCTTTAAAATAATGTGAGCACGTTTCTGCTAAGCACATCCATGTCAGGGCAGGCTTAGTACAGGAGTCTGGGTACAAAGTTTGATTGACAGCTTATGGCTGGATTGCTGGTTACCCTCTCAACCAGCTGTATATGATTCAAGAGACAAAGGACATAGCCCCTAACTGTAGTTCTGAGATCAGCTCTGGGGACCCCAGTTAAAGAAGGAAGTTGACAGGTAGGAATGACTTCAGGGTGAAAGTGCCAAGCTGATGAGGCACCTACAAGACAAATCTTTAAAAGATCCAGATTTGCTTACTGTAAAAGAAAAATGGTTAAGGAAGGATGTGCTGAGGATTTTCAAATAAAAGGGCTTGGGATAAGGATGCAAGAATTAGCCTGTTGCTGTTTCCTGTAACTTCTGCATTTCTTCACCCTTACGCCTCTTTTTTGCACTCGATCTGCCACTGAGCGTAACATCTCCACAAAAAAATGCACATTATTTATTTTGCAGATTTGTAAACTGCCACACACCCCAAAACAGTGTATAATAAGATAGAGTGAGGCAAAATACAAAAGATAACAGACTTTAAAACAATAAACCATTTCTATGATTGTATGGTTAATTTAAATGCGTACTTGTAAAGATATTCACTCAAGGTTTTCTCAAGAACATACATGTATTTTCTCTCCAAATATGAATGTTTAAATATGTTTTTATGTGCTTCTTGAACCAAGAAGTACATCAGAAGGTTTGGAAAGTGTGAAAGCTGGTAGATTTATTTATTTATTTATTACATTTATATACCACCCCATAGTCAAAGCTCTCTGGGCTGTTTACAGCAATTAAAAACAATAAAGACAAATATACAGTAGGGCCCAGTTTATACGGCGGGTTAGGGACCAGGCCCCCGCTGTAAAGCAGAAATCGCCATAAAGAGGAACCCCATTGACTATAATGGGGCCGTCTCGTGAAAACGACACGAAAAAGTCGCAAAACATCGCAAAAGAGCAAAAATCGGCTTTAAAATGGAAAATGAAAGCCACTGCATTAGCGGAACGCCACGAAACGGGGCCCTACTGTACAAATTTTCAAACACAAAAAACAATTTAAAAACACAATTTTAAAAAAATTAAAAACAATTTAAAAATTAAAAATTAAAAACAGATTACTGTCTTCCAATCAACACATTAGTCCATAAGAGGTGGATCAGATCAATTTGCATTGGAATTAATGAAGGTCAAATTTTAATGCAAATCTATGTAATTCACATTTCCCAAGTCAATGTATAAAGCAAAACACAGTTATCCTTCAAAATTTTCTGAATATTGCAATGCAGTTTTCCAAATACTGTTAGGGAGAAATGTACATTAAAATGCTGTGTTATTGTTGCTATGTGCCTTCAAGTCAATTACAACTTATGGCGACCCTATGAATCAATGACCTCCAAGAGCATCTGTCATGAACCACCCTGTTCAGATCTTGTAACTTCAGGTCTGTGGCTTCCTTTATGGAATCAATCCATCTCTTGTTTGGTCTTCCTCTTGTTCTACTCCCTTCCCCCTCCCCAGCATTATTGTCTTTTCTAGTGAATCAGGTCTTCTCATGATGTGTCCAAAGTATGATAACCTCAGTTTCATCATTTTAGCTTCTAATGCTAGTTCTGGTTTAATTTGTTCTATCACTCAATTATTTGTCTTTTTCTCAGTCCATGGTATGCGCAAAGCTCTCCTCCAACACCATATTTCAAATGAGCTGATTTTTCTCTTATCCGTTTTTTCACTGTCCACCTTTTACATCCATACATAGAGATCTGGAATACCATGGTCTGAATGATCCTGACTTTGGTGTTCAGTGATACATCTTTGCATTTGAGGACCTTTTCTAGTTCTCTCACAGCTGCCCTCCCCAGTCCTAGCTTTCTTCTGATTTCTTTATTGTCTCCATTTTGGTTAATGACTGTGCCAAGGTATTGATAATCCTTGAAAAGTTCAATATCCTCATTGTCAAGTTTGAAGTTACATAAATTTTTGCTGTCATTACTTTAGTCTTCTTGATGTTTAGCTGTAGTCCTGCTTTTGTGCTTTCCTCTTTAACTTTCAACAGCATTTGTTTCAAATCATTATTGGTTTCTGCTAGTAGTATGGTATCATCTGCATATCTTAAATTATTGATATTTCTCCTTCCAATTTTCACACCTCCTTCATCTTGGTTCAGTCCTCCTTTCCATATGAATGTTCTGCACATAGATTAAACAAATACGGTGATAAAATACACCCCTGTCTCACACCCTTTCCGATTGGGAATAGTCGGTTTCTCCATATACTGTCCTTCCAGTAGCCTCTTGTGCAGAGTATAGGTTGTGCATTAGGACAATCAGATGCTGTGGCACCCCCATTTCTTTTAAAGCATTCCATAGTTTCACTCCTACATAAGAATGGGGGAGAAATTCAGTGTGGTTCACATTTTGATGCAAACTTACCTAATTTGCATTTTGCAAAACTGAACCACAGTTCTCCTTTAGAATTCTCTCTTCTCCAGATTTTATGATGCTGCTGTCCAAGCAAAAAAGTGAACATAAATGTGTACATTTAGGAGAAAGTGTATATAACAATGCATATATTTGTGAAAATGACATACAAAAATGCATTATAGCATTTGACAAAATTGACTGCAGTAATGTGTACATTAGACAAAATTGCATTTAAAAAAATGAGCATGTTAGGAGAAAGGCCCACTAAAATGCTGACAAATTTTCAATAGGGATTTTTTTCCTAAATACAAACTGATGAGGAAATGTGGGAAAATGAGAAACAGAGAAACCGAAACTGACAGGTACATCCCCTCCTATCTTTGTAGTCTTTTTAAATTAAGGCTGCTTTCAGACTGCACTTTATTTTGTTATTCTGACCATTTCTTATCTGGTAACTTCCGCATTATATTTGACCTTTCACACAATGTAAAAGCTAGTTCCAGAAACCTAGTGGAATCTAGTGGAAGTTTAGTGCTAATTTTCATCATAAATGATACCAGAAATAATTCGTTTGTAAGCCCGGGAACCCAGAAAATCATGGAAGCTTTGCACTAACTGCAGCTGCTCATGTGACAGGCATCCTGGCATGCAATGTGTTCCTGCTCTTTAGGTGCGCATCAATATTTTGCTTGACAAAAATTGTACCGATATTCCAGAGTAGGTGCAGGTACTAGCAGTCCCTTCCTCTTCCCCCCCCCACACACCTGTGTCCAGACCCTAACTCACACAGTGAATTATGGGGGAACTACAGTGTGCATGTGTATCATGGGTGATCGATGAAAGCAAGGCGCTGTTTGTTGCAGCCGTGTGAAAGACAGCTGCAAGAAATGCCGGTATATCGGCAGATAAAGCCACGGTTCCTTAACACAACAGGTACTGCAGTGTGAAAGGAATTTTAGAGATCAGAACAAAAGCACTAGCATTTTAATCTGTTAAACTAACACAATAAGCCCCATGTCTGAATGCAGCTTTAGACATCTTCCACCCGAAGAAATTAGCAATACCAGAATCAGATCACTATATGGGAAATTGTTTGTGAACCCAACCATCCATAGTGAGGACATTCCTGCAAATGCTCCAGGACTTTTTAAGTCCTATCTCCTCGGTGCAGCCTGTGGCACTCCTCCTTCGAGAGATTTTGACATGAGGAAAGCATCCAGTGACATCAACCACACACACACACACACAGTTTGAAGGGTTGCCTTCCCTTTCCTCTCAGACCACTTAAGGGAGAGGAATTTTGATATCCAAAGAAACTCAGGCAATCACTCCCCCCCCACTTAATTTTCACTATAGGAGCTTGTTGGGTGGGATGTGGGCTTTAGGTGGTTTGAAAACCAAATGAACAGTTCAGAACAACTTTCAGCAATGCCTGTAATTATTGATGGGAAATGCATCGCAGGAATATTAAGGACACATTTAAAAAGGTTGTTTCTGTGAAGTCACGATTTTGGTCTTCCCTTCCCCTTTTTTAAAACTGAAAGATTACACAGCTGACAGTCACCTTGTTAAAAAGGAAAGGAAAGAGGGAGCTTCGTTGTCTGAGGTTCAAGAGACAGTTGACAGTTGACTAGTTTGTATACAGAAATACAAGGTGGTCAAGAAATGCAAAGTTTAGGGATGGAACACCTTCCTTGGCATTTAGGGATTTTTTTTTTATTTGACTGGGGGACAGGAACAGCATTTGTAAAATTGTGCATGGTGTAGAGACCATGTGGGGGGGTAATGTTCTCCCTGTCCATAATACTAGAAATCAGGGTCATCCGCCTAAATTAATTGGCAGTAGAATTTTGACTGAATATCAGGAAAAACTTCCTAACTGTTAGAGCAGTACAACTATGGAACCAATTACTTAGGGAGGTGGTGGGCTCTCCAACACTGGAGGGCTTCAAGAGGCAGCTGGACAAGCATCTGTCAGGTATGCATTAATTTGGATTTCTGCATTGAGCAACGGGTTGGGCTCGATGGCCTTATAGGCCCCTTCCAACTCTTTGATTCTATGATTCTACACAGACAAAAGAAAATATTTCTTACAAGTGATCACACATGTTCTGTAGGTCTCTCAACTCCGCAGTGGCCACTAGCTCTGGCAACATGTGTAGACCAATGGATACAAAGAGAGAAATAGGAAATCCAAAGACCCAGGGAAACAGAAAGCACATCTTTCAATTTACTCTGTTTGAGGCTGATGAATCCATTTTCCAAAGTGGACTCACCTGACTGACACCTCCTGGACTAAAGTGCAGATTGGATGGTAGTCCTTCTTCTGAGTTCTGACTCCAATGAATTCTATGATGTGGTCCAAGAGCTGCCTTTAACAACTGTTCTTTCTTAAACCATGAATAGTCCCTTGGAATGGCTTAAAAATGCCTGGTTCCCACACGCAGCAATAATGGGCTACAGATGGTCTGAGGGGGAGGGAGAAAGGTAGAGGAGGAAGAAGAGGAGGAAAAAGAGGAGAAAAAGAAGGGGAGAATTTAAAAGGCAGCCTTCAGACCATCTTGTAATAGTGACTAATTTTATTTGGGGCAGGGGGAGGATACAGAATACCGTGAAGATTTCATTTTTTAAATAAAAACTTGCACATTATTGTGGAAATGGGATGGAACAGACTCAAACCTGAAAAGATACGAAAGAGCCACAAACCAGATTTAGATTGACCCATCCACCCTTCTATATAGCAAATATCAGATGGCAAATTGAACCAGAGATATATATTTATTGTAACCAAACATGAAGAAAGCCTGGATTTTGTACCCAACCCCTCCTCTGCTTTACGTTGATCTTCACAAATACGCATGGTTATACTATCACAAGCAAATTCTTGTCAGATATCATATGGAAGATGTGCTCCTTCCCACACTGATCAAACACTTGCCCAATTACTCCCACAGCACTGATAGAAATGATTAAGCAAAATAACACCACTTTTGCCATTGATTCACATTGCATCCGAGTTTGTGCCTTTGTCGACTTGACAATACTTTGAGAACTCAGAAAGTGCTGGTCTCCTGCTCCCTTGATGAATGCAAGAGATGTGTCCACCTCCATCTGGAAAGAATCAGAGCTTGGAAAAGTTACTTTTTTGAACTACAGTTCCCATCAGCCCAATCCAGTGGCCATGCTGGCTGGGGCTGATGGGAGTTGTAGTTCAAAAAAGTAACTTTTCCAAGCTCTGGAAAGAATATAGTCTTTGCTTGGGGCTTCCTTTAGGGGATTAGAAGAATCCAGGGGCAAAAGGAGTCCTGATGTCCTGATACACCTGAATCTTGATAAAACAATTCTGACAGCATAAGAATGTAAAAAGAGCCCATGTAGTCCATATCCAGATGCCTATGGGAAGCCTGCAAGCAGGAGTTGAGGGCAACAGCAATCTCCCCACTTGAGATTCTCAGCAACTCATATTCAGACACATACTGCCTCTGACAGTGGTGGTGGTGGAACATAGCCATGATGGCTAGTAGCCACTGACAGCTGCATCATCCATGAAGTTGTCTAAACACCTTTTAAAGCCATTGAGGTTGGTGGCCATCACTGCCTCTTCTGAAAGCAATTTCCATAGTTTTAGCTATGCACAGTGTGAAATAATACTTTCTGTTTACTGTCATGAATCTTCCAACTTTCAGCTTCATTGGATGGCCTAGTATTTATTTTATTTATTGCATTTGTATACCGCCCCATAGCCGAAGCCCTCTGGGCGGTTTACAGCAACTAAAAACACCAAAAACAGATATACAAATTTAAAACACATATTTTAAAAACAATTTAAAAGACAATTTAAAACAATTTAAAACAATTTTAAAAACACATGCTAAAATGCCTGGGAGAAGAGGAAAGTCTTGACCTGGCGCCGAAAAGATAACAATGATGGCACCAGGCGCACCTCATCAGGCAGATCATTCCATAATTTGGGAGCCACCACTGAGAAGGCCCTCTCCCTTGTTGCCACCCTCCGAGCTTTCCTCAGAGTAAGCACCCGGAGGAGGGCCTTAGATGTTGAGCGTAGTGTACGGGTGGGTTCATATCGGGAGAGGCATTCCATCAGTTATTGTGGTCCCAAGCCATATAAGGCTTTATAGGTCAAAACTAGCACCTTGAATCAAGCTCAGAAACATACAAGCAGCCAATGCAAGCGGGCCAGAATTGGTTTTATATGTTCGGACTGTCTGGTCCCTGTTACCAATATGGCCGCTGCATTTTGCACAAGCTGCAGTTTCTGAACCATCTTCAAAGGCAGCCCCACATAGAGTGCATTACAGTAATCTAACTTGGAGGTTACCAGAGCATGGACAACTGAAGCCAGGTTATCCCTGTCTAGATAGGGGTGCTGCTGGGCCACCAACCAAAGTTGGTAGAAGGCATTCCGTGTCACCGAGGCTACCTGAGCCTCAAGTGACAGAGATGATTCTAGGAGAACCCCCAAGCTACGAACCTGCTCCTTCAGGGGGAGTGCAACCCCATCCAGGACAAGTTGTACATCCACCATCCGGTCAGAAGAACCACCCACTAGCAGCATCTCAGTCTTGTCTGGATTGAGCCTCAGTTTATTAGCCCTCATCCAGTCCATTGTCGCAGCCAGGCACTGGTTCAGTACATTGACAGCCTCACCTGAAGAAGATGAAAAGGAGAAATAGAGCTGTGCGTCATCAGCATACTGATGGCAACGCACTCCAAAGCTCCAGATGACAGAACCCAATGGTTTCATGTAGATGTTGAACAGCATGGGGGACAGAACTGAGAGAGGGAGAAACATTTTAATCTATCAGGTTTCTCCACACCATTCATAAATTTATATGCCTCTAGCACATTCCCTCTGCCCTTTCTCTAAACTAAAGAGCCCCAAATGTTGATACCTTTCCTCAAAGGGGAGTTGCTCCAATGCCTTGATTCAGGTCAAGGGATGCTCTCTGCTGGCATTACTTCCTTGCCTACCTCAAACTTTTCCTTGTGATGTGAGGGTGTCTCATGTCAGTGAAGACCTCAAGATGCTCATTGATGCTGGAAGCTGTGAGACTTGACTGTGGGATCCGTTGACATATCCCCAACTCCAACACCCTCCATCAGAAGGATACGTTTGGGAAAGGACTGCTACTGAGTCAAGTCCATTGTAAAATGAACCCTTGCATTTGTCAGAATAAACAAACACACATATACACACACATTTGAGAAGTTTGACACCATCACCAAGTGCATCACACCAGCAGGTACCTATTTATGAAACCTCAAGACTACAAAAGCCATAATGCAATGTGACATGAGTGAAATATGAATTAATCCATCCTGAAGTGGGAACATAAGCAATACTCCAGGCCAATCCTATTACCAGGAAGTTAGTCCCACTGAATTCACAGGGACTAACTTTAAGATAAGTATGCAAGATCGCAAGATAAGTATGCAAGATCGCAACATAAGTTTCTAAGGCGCCACAGCACTTGGTAATACTTGCATAAGCTTTGAGCATTTGGGACTAATTCTTCCAAATAAGTATACAAAATAACATAAAAAGTGAAGTAGTATTTTCCATAATGACTAGCTCAGCCCAGTAATTTCATTCTTCTTGTAGCAGCAGCTAGTAGTAGTTAATTCTGAGTAATCGCTCCTTGTATTTATTCAAATAAATCAGGGTTTAATATAGTAATATCTCATGCAGAGCTCGACCTCTTGCAAACGAATTCATTTCCAGACAATGTGGTATCCAAGGCATACAAGAGACAGCAATAGGCAGACTTAGAACCGTTATTAAACTTATGGCCACCGCACATCATTATATTGAATGGATTGATTAATAACAAATTATTGCTGTTCCTGATAATAATTTTGGAAAGCAGTAGGTGTGCTAATAAAAAAAATGTTAAATGTTCTGTTCATCATAGTTTCTCTGCTAAGCTCCTGGTTATGAAAAAAAAAATCCTACTCTTATATAAATAACAGGTTTAGATTGGAAACCTGCATGAGTTGGGAGTTTCTTGGGGAGTCCTATCAAGGGGATGAACTATTTCTCTGGGTACTTGGAGTCCTAGATTCAAGTTCCAGGTTAGAGATGGCCTTGAGCATGTCAGCACCTCTCAGTAATCATTCCCTATCTATAATATGCACACAAGGAATATTGGGTTCCAACATTAGTCTCCCTACAGCAAAGATGGGGAGCCTCCAGCCCTCCAGATGTACTTGGACTCCAGCTCCCATCATCTCTGATCATTGGCCATGCCAATGACTGGCTGTTACTGATGGGAGTTGGAACTCAACAACATATGGAGGACCACAGGTTCCTCAGCCCTGCCCTACTGGAACACAAATGGGGCAATTCAGCAATTCTGTCAAGAGGGTTGTGCAAACCTTTCACTTTGAAGTTCTCAAGGAAAAGTTGGCCAAGCATCAGCTGGAGATTCCAAAAAGGTGCCCAGGATGGCATGTTACGGACTACAATTCCCATCATTCTTGCCTATTGGCCATGCTGGCTGGGGTTGATGGGAGTTGTAGTCCAAAACAACTGGAAGGAACACTGTTGGCTACCCCTGCCCTAAATGGAGCCATGTTCACTGTGATCTGCTGCCTAGTGGAGCAGCACTCCTGCTCACAGCAGAGAGAAAAAATGGAAACAACGTTCACCATGTATCAGGATGGTCAGTCAATGAAAAAATGTCTTCTGTTGTCTTCCTGGTAGGGTTGGGGGATGTAACCTAAGAGCTCTGGTGTTGCACCTGTCAGAACCTGAGACAGGGTCCAGTGAGACTTAGTGCATGTTTCCAAATAGATCTTACTGCTCCTTCTAACCAATCTTGAGCCCAGAACTCTTCCCCTTTTCCCCATGTGCTTTCTATAGATTGATTATGCCTGCAGTGATGCCCACCTCCCAGACTAACAAGGCTAGAGAAACATACTAGGAAAGGGGGATAGATTAAATTTTCTGAGAGGGAGAGTAGGGTGGGCATGGGCTCTATGGAAAACAGATTGCCTCCACTGTGTTGGAAGTTTTACTTCAATCAATGCATTGTCCCGCTGTGTGCCCTGAATCTTTTGACCATTAGTGGATAAATATAGTTAATTGAAAGGGGTCCTGCTTGAATTCTCTCCTTGTTACCTTCCTCAAGTTTAAACATGTGTCTGATTGGTTAGACTGATATTCTCAGGATTATCAACACTTCCAGTTCCTCCTCCTCCTTCCCACAATTCTCTCTCTCTCTCTCCCTTTTAAGTTCAGTTAGTGTATATGACTAGGTTCTCCTGCCCATGTGTACTTTCTTAATTACTTAATTAATTTCTTAATTACTTGATGGCCTTATAGGCCCATTCCAACTCTACTATTCTATGTTTCTACGAATAAAATAGGTTTATTTGGTTTTAGATAAACGCCACTCTGTTTCATATTCTTTTATATCTCCAAAAGAAAGCTGAGGCTTAAAGCAACTCTCTTCATATTGCTTCCAGCTTCTCAAGCTGAGATTTAATGCCTTCCTCTGGAGAAGGAAACCTCTGAAACCGGGCAGTCCTACTCCCAAGAGGGTGTAGCACATCATTACAGCAGAAAGAGCCACACACCGTTCAGACAAGTTTGCTCTTGCTTGTGGCATTTCTGTATCTGCCTTCTGGGTGCTGTCTGAAAAGCAGAAGGGCTAGGGCAGAGATAGACAGGCAGACTAATTAAATGGTGGCATTTGAAGAGGGGCATGCACTCAGACTAAACACAGTTTGCACCATTGCCTTGCGTTAGCATCATCAGATAATGTAACCGAAGAGGCTTGCATACCGAACATGAGAGGACAGCTGCAAAAACAGAAAGAGTGGGCAAAGCATCAAAGGCAGGAGCCAAATGTTAGGCTGCAGACCTTGAATAGCCAAAGCTCAGACAGCAGCTGGACATTATAACTAAGAAGGGAGAAAAAAATCTGGTTCAAAAAAAAAGCTATTGCTAACCATGAAAGATGTGGGTTATGTGGCCTGTGGAAAGCCTTGCAGCATCAGGCCCTGCTTCAGGCCAGTTGATGCAGGGTTGGACCCAAGAAGCGTAGACGCAGGACCAGGGCTCAACATTTATTATTTAATTATTTATTTATTACAGTTATATCCCACTTTTCTTTCACCGTAGAAGCCAAGGCAGCATAAATGTGCTTTCCAGGCGATCTTCCATCCAGGCACTGACCTGACCTAGACCTGCTCAGCTTCAGCAAAGGTGGTGGCCTCATGTGCCTTCAGACTCGGGTTGCCAGGTTCAATCCCTGAGACTGATCCTCTATCTTTAGGAGAAGAGAAAGTCAGCCAAGTGCAGGTGTTCTTGCAACATTGTAATGGGAAAAACCACAAGGTAGAATTCTCCCTCCCCTCTGCACAACTTTTAAAGATACAAAAGACCTCTTAGTTGCCAGGCCCAGCCTCCAGGGGGCTGTATCTTCTGTATCTTTAAAATAAGGTATCTACTTAAAAGGCTTGTTGAAAGATGAAGGTCTTCAGTAGGTGCCGAAAAGATAACAGAGATGGCACCTGTCTTAATATTTAAGGGGAGGGAATTCCAAAGGGAGGTGCCACTACACTAAAGGTCCACTTCCTTTATATAAAATATACATTGCAAGAACAAATAGTCAATATATTGTAACAACATATCTATAAATCTGGATTTATAGTCTAAAATTATCACAGGAGGAATGGAGTTTTGTGGTTCTGCTCATCAATGCCAGACCTTGAACTATCTCACAAAAAGTAAGGGCTGTAGCTCTGTGGTACAGCATGTGTTTTCAATGCAGAAGATCCCAGTTCAATCCCCAGCAACTCCAGTTGGGGCAGGGAAAGACCCCTGTCTGAAATCCTGGAGAGCTACAGCTACTGTTCTTCAACCTTGGGTCCCCCAAAGTTGTTGGACTACTACTCCCATCATCCTTGACCATTGGCTAAGCTGGCAGGGATTGATGGGAGTTGTAGTTCATCAACATCTGGGAACCCAAGGATGACGAACAATGGTGTAGACAATACTGAGTTAGATGGACCAATGGTCTGACTCGGTTTAGGTAGCTTCTTCTCTTCCTGTGCTAATGAACATTTGTTCTTGGTGGATTGTATTATCAACATCCTTGATGGATTGCATAAACAATATTATATGGCACTTCAGAAGAAGTGCTGTTAGAATTGAGCATGGAACTATGGCATCAACTGTCAGGTGTCAGAAAATGTCACGGAAAGCTTAGAGGGCACACCAGTCAAGCAACTGGACATAAATTTATTGTCTGTCTCCAGGAGGAATGTTTGCTATGCTCTAGTATTGTGACTGTGGAATCTATGCTTTTTTAAAATTGTGTTGTACAATTTAAAATATTGTATTACTTTGGCTGATGGTTTGTTTTGTTGAGTGTTATTGGAAATGGCTTCACTGACTACACAGCAATGAAAAGAGGTACTGGAAATTAATTAATTTCAGTGGGTCTGTTCTGAATATGACTTAACTGGATATTACCCAAAGTGCTAGAGTTAGTAATTAACTTAATTTTCTTTGAAAAATATATATCAGTAAGATTTAGAGCATGAGCCAGCCAAAGGAAAACAGTTTTGCCCCACTGAGTTCAAGCATACATTTAGCCCTGTCCCAGTGAAATAAATAGGACTTAATATTCCTTGAATTTACATGGATCACTTAGAAGGCTTCTTGCAGTACTTCAGCAGGAGACAGCTAACTTCATGCTTATCTCTTTCACTGAAATGAATGCAACGTAAATGTGCTTAACTCGAGCTGGAGTTAAAATATTTTTTTTAAACCATTTAATTCAGTTATAGATACAAAATTGCATATGATGCCCATAGATCACACAATTGACCATTTCACACACACATCCTGTCTGCTAAATCTCCTCTAATGCAATCCCTGTAAAGACTTCATAAAACTCCAGTATAAGATCTGTAAGTCATAAATCAGAACCATAAATCTTCACAATGCAATAATTTCCTCACTTCTAATCAGGAATATATATTTATGTGATAACTCATATCACTATAATTTAGTCAAAAAGTCCAAAAAAGCAAAGTGGGAGAATTCATTTCTTCAAGCAAATGTACTGTTTAAGCACTCCTATACTGTATGTATATATCAGCCCAGCAGTACATGCCTACAGCAGCTAGTGGAAGTGTGCATTTAGTCTGCATGGGGGCTGAATAACAAGCCAAATTGGTGTGATTTGGGTTGTTTCTCCCCTCACGAGTCAAGTGTGATGTCAATAGCACCCCAAGTCAGATTGCTCTCTCTCTCTCTCTCTCTCTCTCTCTCTCTCTCACACACACACACACACACACACACACACACACACACAGAGAGAGAGAGAGAGAGAGAGAGAGAGAGAGAGAGAGAGAGAGGCATACACAACATCTCAAGCATCTCCATTTATGAGCTTCTCTGTGCCTTGTAACTATGTTTTCCTCATATATCTCTGGCTTATGGGTTTTGCCAGAAGTGAGGCTATCCAAGATGTTGCCTGGGGGCCCCTGAAAAGCTCTGGACTGAGAATGTCCTGTTTGGGGCAATGTCCCTGTGCTTTGTGCCACTCCCCTAGATTACAGATTTCAGATCAGAAGGTACTGGTGAAAGTCTTATTTCAAGAAATTGGATCCCAAGTAACGTAGGGCTCTGTACACTAGTGCTGCCACTTTGAATCACGCTCATTAGCTCACACACTGGGAGGTGCACTTGTGCATTTGGGGAGGGTCATAATTCTGCTTTGCGTGTAGAAAGTCCCAAATTCAGTCTCTAGAATCTCCAATTTAAAAGAACACATGGCAGAGAAAGACTCCTCTCTGAATGAGATCCTAGAGAGCCCCTGCAAGTCAAGTCAGAATAGATAACTAAGCAATGACCTCCTTCACCTCTGTTTCTATCTCAATAGTTGTTAAATTACCAGAGTCAGAAACCACTGCTGATCTATTACAAATCACTTAGAGTATCTCCCTGATGGACCTTCTGCCTACCTCTGTTAAAGGGCATTCACTCTATAAGCACAAAGTCCTTAATGCTGAGAGGTGGTACAAACGTAATCATCTAGCTTGACAACGTGTGACAGTGTCCACTGTCTAGAACACAGAATGGCCCCAACAGCTTCTCGGCTTAAGGTAATTATTGTCCACATCTTCCCTATGACAAGAGAACATTCAGCCTCTGGGACTGGACACAGGACTTCAAAGCAGCGATGTGAAACTCCGATCCTCCAGAAGTTGCTGGACTACAACTTCCACTATCCCTGGCCATTGACCACGCTGGGTGGGGTTGATGGGAGTTGGAGTCCAATGGCATCTGGAAGGCCACAGGTTCCTTATACCTGCTTTAGAGTATTGTCTCATTTAGTAATGAATACCTGGCAACCAAGACAGGCTGTTATGAAATTATTTTTTCTAATTCTCTTGAAATAGCAGGTTGGTTGAAATCAATAGCAGACAACAGCTGGTCGCCTTGAGGGAAAAATTGAGTATGAAGCACAATATCCATTAGCAAGGTATGTGTGTCAAGATCACCTGCCATTCAAAAGGCTTTTACCTGAATCTATAAACACTGAAACTCACCAAGCTTTCCCTGTTTCATTTGTGACCACCCGTTTAATTTCTCTTTTCAAAGTGAGCCAAGGTTGTTGTTTTTCCAGCCCTTTTCTCAATTTTAGTAAAATGAAGGCTTTTTAAAACAGAGCAACAGTATAACTCTCTCTCTCTCTCTCTCCTATGCCACTTTCCAGAAAGTACAGACATGCTTTATTTGCCCAAGCCAACTTTCAGGACTGAGCAGCAATCTGAACACAACTCCCCTATGGGGAAAGGTTACAGCATTTGGATATTTTTAGTTTAGAGGAGAGGTAAGTAAGAGGTGACATGTTTATAAAATTAGACTATAACCAAAAAGGATAGAAACCCAACCTAAACAACCTCTGAAAAACTCAAATGCACTCAGTAATGTATCTGTTAGAACATCTAAAATATTAAATGTAATTTTATTATAAAATAGCTAGCAATCATAAGACATTATTAAAAACCATCATGTATGGCAATAAAATATGCTTAACACATTCCTTGAATTCGAATCTAGTTCTAAATCTTTCCCAAACACGTTTCAACCTGTAAAGGTCTTCTTCAGTGGGTACTTTGGATTTTTGGTAGCTGGATGTTCCTGAGCTCCTCAGGTGTTTTTGGATCTTGTAAATAATAAATCTGACCTACACCATACTGTGTATTGTACAATGTGTATCTTGCTTAGTCTTTTAATCTGTGCTGATAAAATCAGTAACTATTGAATTTGAGAGGCCTGCATCATCAAGGATGTTTATTATTCATTCATCAGGCCAAATTAAAAGACTAAACAATATACACATTGTACAATACACAGTATTATGGTGCAGGTCAGATTTATTATTTACAAGATCTACAAACACCTAAGGAGCTCAGGAACATCCAGCTACCAGAAATCCAAAGTATCCACTGAGGAAGACCTTTACAGGTTGAAACATGTTTGGGAAATATTTAGAACTAGATTCGAATTCAAGGAATGTACTAAGCATATTTTATTGCCACACATGATGGTTTTTAATAATGTTTTATGATTGCTAGCTATTATATCATAAAATTACATTTAATATTTTAGATGTTCTAACAGATACATTACCGAGCCCATTTGAGTTTTTCAGATGTTTATAAAATTATGCATGGCATGGAGGAAGTGGATAGAGAAAGATATTTCTCTCTTGCTCATAACTCTAGGTCATCCAATGAAGCAGAAAGTTGTGTAGACAAAAGAAAGTACTTCTTCACACAGTGCATTGTTGAGCTATGGAATTCGCTCCCACAAGAATTAGTGATGGCCACCAACTTGGATGGCTTAAAAAAAGGGAATTAGCCAAACTCATGGCGGATATGGCTATCAATGGCTACTAGCCACAATGGCTATGCTCTGCCTCCACAGTCAGAGTCAGTATGCTTCTGAATACCAGTTGCTGGAAACCACAGGAGGGGGGAGTGCTCAGGTCCTGCTTGAGAGTTTCCCATAGGCATCTGGTTGGCCACTGTGAAAACATGACACTGATGGACCATTGACCTGAAACAGCAGGTTTTTCTTATATTCTTGAGTTCTTATCTGGAGGGCACCAGGTTGGAGCAAGATGTTCTAAGGAATAATCCAAAATTACATTATATAATGCTGTTTCACACATGCATGATCATGATTTGATGGATGTAATAAGACTGCAGAAACTAATGATGGACGAATGGATAGACAGATAAATAGATGCACACGATCATAACGAAAAATCAGAAAGTACACAGGACTAGTTTCTGTCTGACTTTTAGAAAACAAGTCAAATGGTTTGGGGATCAACTTAGGAGGAGTCATGTAGAAGAGTATACACTTTGTGTCTAGAAGATCCTAGGTTCAATCCCTGGCATATCCAGTTAGAGCTGGTGTGGGGAACCTTTAGCCCTCCAGATGTTGCTAAACTACAACTCCCATCATCCCTGACCACTGACCATGCTTGCTGGAGCTGGTGGGAGTTATACTTCAACAACATCTGGAGGGCCAAAGGTTCCCCTGAGTTAAAGGGTCTGGCAGCAGGTTATTAGAAGGATCTCTGCCCAATAACTTAGAGAGCTACTGCCAATCAAACTAGATGGTACTGGCCTATATGGATCTATGGTCTGACTCAGTGCAAGACAATGTCATGTGTCCCTGACATTTCCAGTTAAAAGGATTTTAGGTTGCTAAGGATGGGAAAGACCTTGAAGAATTTCTTCTAAATGAGCACTGCCCCTTCTGTTCTGGGCTTCAACACTGACTCATGGCTGTCTTTATTATAGTGGAAATTCTGGATGGCCTGAAGCAGGGGTGTGTGGCATCACGTACCCCAACACTGCAGATGTCCTCGATGGAAAATCCTCTAAGTTGGTAGTGTCAGAATGTTTGTCAACGACTCCTCTTGGTGCCTACATATGCTGGTGCCAATGGTAGAATCAAAGAATCGTAGGGTGATCTTTCTCCAAGGAGGTCTTGTCCAGTTCTGGATCTGGGTACCGGCTGGTCTTGAGGTGAGAGGATGTGATTCACCTGGGCTGCATCTGAAACTTAGTAATGATGGCAAGTTCAAGTTTATTTAACACTCCTAATGAGATGTCTCTTTTCCAGTTTTCCAAAAAAAAAAAAGTAATCTGAACTGAGACAAAAATGCATTTGTGGGTGGAGGGGAAATGTGAATAGACCAAATGGAAACACTTCAAGATAAAGATAATATTTTGCCAATGAACTGTAATAGACTCTACAAATGAAACCACAGTGCCTTAGAAGCTTGGAAAGAAGGATGAAAGTATATAGAACAGCAGAAATCTGCCATCAGGTTCATTGAACTGAGGGGGTAAAAAGCACTTCATATATTATAATCATCTGGCTTAAAGGAAAAGAGCAGCTTTTCAAGGAGAAAATGTGAAAAGGCACACTGTAAGCATAACCAGGCTGAAAATTAAAGTTCTATAGATTTGTTACCAATAGCCAGAAAATCCATTCTAAGACCAGCCTTCAACCACTAAATCCTATTAGGGATGGATTCGTTATCAATGTCCATTTCTCATTTTCCCAATCTTAAGTTAGTTTACCACATTTCCAAATTGACATTTTTTTTAAAAAATAAGCCCCCACATCATCGTGAACATTTATCAGCACGTTTTAGCAAGCACTAATGCAAGTTTGTTTATTTTCACTAATATATAGACAAGTATGCATACTTTCCCTCTAACGTATGCTCTCTTTGGTTAGAGAGCTGTATACAACATTTGCAGAAGTGCAAATTTCAAAAGATAGCTGAGTTTCAGTTTGTGTATTGTTTTGAGAAGTGCAAATTAGGTCAGTCCATGTTAAAATGCAAACCAAACCAAATGTCTACCCCAGCGTTAAATCCTATTATCAAAAAATCCTGTTCTCCTGTTTATATCTTTTGCCTTGGACCATCTCAGGAAGCAGCATGGAGACCTTTGCCTGCATAGACCACCACAGATTATTCAGGTAAACCACCATTCAAGACCGTGCTGCCTCCATAATTCACTCTCTAAGAATGTCTCATAGACAACATCACTGAATACCAGCAACTCTTCATAAAAACAGCATAAAATAACTCGGCTAAAGTAAAGCTATATAAACCAGCAACCCATTTCCAATAGTCAGGTGACTCCAGGAAGCCTCCAAGATGGGAACTAAGGCAGTGATAATTCCTCCATTGTATATCACCAGCATTGGTTATTGGATGTACTGCATCCAGACCTGGAGATATAGCTAATAGCTATGGGTTTGACTTCCACACAAAGTCTTTTGGCTCTGGGCACCTCCACCACTACCACACCAGTTTCAGACATGACGGCAAGTATACTAGAAAATTAGCAACATCACTGGTACACATGCCTCAGAACCAGAGCATCATTCCTTTTAAAGTAGAAGATGGAGACTGCATTAACTACTGCTCCACCATTGACAGTATTTCAGAATTCAGGAGGCTTCTAAGTAACACTGGAATGAATACCTAATCTACCATTTTTTGGTGGTTTTTCCCTTCCACCATACTCCCTTATACTGAGTCACACTGTTGGCCCATCCAGTCCAGCAATGTCATCCTCCACAGTGGTTCTCCAGCGGCTCAAATGGCAATCCTTTCCAGCCTTTCTCCATGATATCCTCTCAACTGGATGTGCCAGTTGGGTGTTAAAACATGGAACCTTCTGCATGCAGTGCAAGTGCTCTCGTACAGAGCTATGACTCTTCCTCATCCAGATTTGCTGTGCCCTATCCTGATGACTATTCTGATTTGCACCGTGTTGCCCACTACTGCCTGACTGCTTGGTGATCCTGAACCCACATATTCCCACCAAGTAAGCTCCTCTTCACATCTTCACCACCACCACCACCACAGAGCAGCAGCTTGAATAGAGCTCGAACAGAGGACTTGGGTCAGCACTTGAGGTTTCACCAAGTTTGAACAGCAAAGTATGAGTTGCAGTCTGATGTCTTTCTTCCTGAAGGGACACGACAGGGACTTTCAGTAGACTTCTTGTTTATGGACAGAACTATCCACAAAATAGAATTTGGCATGTTTCCGACATGCTCCCCAGTGACTCAAGGATAGATGACTGAGATGATTTGCTATGATAACCTCTAATACAGGGATGAAGAATCTGATGCCCTCCAGATGCTGTTGGACTCTAGGTTCCATCAGCCCTGGCCAGCATAGCCATTGTTCAGGACTGGTGGGTATTGGAGTCCAACAACATCTGGAAGGCATCAGATTCTCCATGCCTGCTGTAGGGAGACTAATGTTCTTAGAAACCAATAGTCCTTGAGTTTATATTATAGATGGGGAAGGACTATTGAGAGGTGCTAAAATGCCCAAGGCCAGCTAATGAGTCCATGTCTAAGCTGGAACCTGAACCTAGAACTTCCCATTCCTAGCCAAACAATTCATCCCAATGATAGGACCCCCAAGAAACTCTTAAGTCATTCAGGGTTCTATTTCAGATGCCTCATCCCTGTGAGATTTTACTGTGAATGGATTATTCCTGTACAGCAGTTTCCAGCATGATATACCAAAGTGAAGTGAATGACAATGAGTACTTCCCATGTGAGTTGATAGTAGTAGTAGTAGTAGTAGTAGTAGTAGTAGTAGTAGTAGTAGTAGTATATACCCGTGTACATAGCCAGTATGGAGAACAAGTCTTATGAGGAAAGGTTGAAGGAACTTGGCATGTTCAGTCTGGTGAAGAGAAGGCTGAGGGGTGACATGATTGCACTCTTTAAGTACCTGAAGGGCTGTCACATAGAGGAGGGTACAGATTTGTTCTCTGCTGCCCCAGAGGGTAGGACTAGGTCTAATGGTTTTAAGTTGCAGGAGCGTAGATTCAGATTGGACATTAGAAGGAACTTCTTGACAGTAAGGGCAGTTCAGCAATGGAATCGACTGCCTAGGGAGGTGGTGGGATCCCCTTCGCTGGATGTCTTCAAGCAGAGGCTGGACAGCTATCTGCGGGAGATGCTCTAGCTGTGGATTTCCTGCTGTGAGCAGGGGGTTGGACTCGATGGCCTGCAAGGCCCCTTCCAACTCTATGATTCTATGATTCTATGATTCTAGGACCTCAAATGCCATGATGTATCACTGAACACTAAAGTCAGGATCATTCAGACCATGATATTCCCGATCTCTATGTATGGATGTGAAAGTTGGACAGTGAAAAAAGCAGGTAAGAGAAAAATCAACTCATTCGAAATGTGGTGTTGGAGGAGAGCTTTGCACATACCATGGACTGCGAAAAAGACAAATAATTGGGTGTTAGAACAAATTAAACCAGAACTATCACTAGAAGCTAAAATGATGAAGCTGAGGTTACCATTCTTTGGACACATCATGAGAAGACATGATTCACTGCCAAAATTCAAAAATGTGTACATTAGTCAAAACTGCATACAAAAATGTGTTTATTAGGAAAATTGGCACTAAAATATTGGAAAACTTTCATGAGGATTCTTTTTTTAAAAAAAAATGCAAATTGTGGAGAACTGAATTGGAAAAACAAGAAACTGAGAGACCCAAAACTGGCAGATCTTTCCACTTCTACTTTGGAGTAAGCCCTCACTGAACTAAGACATACTTCTTAGTAAACAGGCATACGACTGAGCTATTTGTACATAAGCCAGTCAAACTTTATTAAATCTCTACCATGCCCTTCCCCAAGTATTTTTGTTTTGTTCTTAACTGAAAAGTTTATTTCCTTTATGGGAAAAGATCTCTGAAGTCAGAGCACAGGAGCTGAGTTTCATTATCCTGAATTATAGCCCATAGAAACCCAGTTTCAGAAACTACTGAAAGACTCCTGTATGCCATTAGAATAATATATCTTTTGCTTTAAATTTTTTACTGTCACAGGGTTTCTTTTTTTAATGTACTGAAGATGTTTTTTTTAAAAATCCGAGGGCAATGAAGGATGCGGGTAGCTTAGCATTTTGCAAGATATGTCGTTTTTCAGTAGCGGGGAAAGTGTTTTAACAAGCGACATTCATTGGCATGTAACTGTGCTGTCCCTCATTACAAACCTAAATTTATCTCTCTTCCCACACAGCCCCTGTGCTATCTCACGTTTTCCTCTCCTAAATTGTTCACATCCGAAACATAGGCTTATGAAATGGGGAGTACAGAGGACATTATTTATTTCTCAGGGATGGTATGCTCGCCTCTCCTTTTTATATATACAGTATGTGAAGCTCTCTGCATAACAGGGGGGTCCATCCCATTTTGAGATTTTGAGCTATGGGAGATATCTCACGTTTGCACCTCAGAAATCTGAAAAGCCTGCCTCTCTCTAGCTTCCGAGAGCTCCAAATGAATATTCTCAACCTTTGTCCTGAATGTACTGTTAAAGAAGTTGGCTTCTTTATTGGCTTGGAGCCCCCTGGATGAAGTTATTTTGGCATGGAAATTCTTTAAATTCTTTGGCTTAGCTTCACAAGGCTTAGGTAAAAAGAAATTGCAGATTCTTCTCAAGGGTGCACATTTTGATGAGAGCTCTGTCTGCATGTTTCTCACGTATAACGGGATGGTGTGTTGACTGAGCCCCACTCCACCATCGGTACCACATCTTCTTCCTGAAACAACCGGGTGTCTGCAAGGAACATAGGAATGTGGAATACAGAAAGCTGACATTGGTCCATGAATCAGGTCCACCTAGCTCAGTATTGTCTACACTGACTGGCAGTGGCGCTCCAGGATTTCAGACAAAGTTCTCTCCCAGCCCTCCCTGGAGATGCCGGGGATTGAATATGAGGTCTTCTGCAGGCACAGCAGATGCTCTGGCAGTGAATTACGACTCTTCCCCTAAGATGAGCTCCTATGCGGAGCTCCTATACATAAGCAGGAGCTCCCTTGTCGAGTTTTCCTTACAGACTACCATGGGCAACACACGTTTTTTCAAGGAAATGGAAGCAAAGTTGGGGACAGAGCTCAAAGTATAGCCCCACTCCAGAGTCGACACACAATTGCCATAAAAGCAATTCTGGAGCTGTCTCATACAAGGTATTCTCCGAGAAGCCACCAGCGTACAAAATGCATGCAAGTTTCCCAGTGCATTGTCTACTTAGAATACCTGAGTGTGGGGAGGGGGAGAGAAGATACACACACACACACAGATAAATGAGTGTCCCCTTCAAACCTAGCATGGCACACTTAGATTTGTGCTTGTGTATCTTACTGGAATGCAAAAGTGTCTAGGATGAAGAACCCTTGAGAGGGAAGATTAAACGAAAAAGAATAGATGGATTATTGATGCAAGATCACTTTAACAATGATAGATAGATAAGCTCTAAGCTGTTGGGTTTATTGATTAGAATGCCTTATAAGACCTCAAATACGAGGCAAGTAATTATAACCCCATAATTCTTCTCTGATTCGGATTCACGCAAGGCAATCCCCTACTACCCACTTAACTGAATGCAGTTGTGACAGGAGATCACCCCTCCCTCTGGTGCACCACTATTTATTTATTTACAGCATTTGTACTCCACTCTTCAGTGAAAAAGCCTTCCAGAATGGCTTATATGCAATCAATTTTTACATCTAAAAAACATGGCATGTAAGGAAAAGGGGACTAGGAGAGAAGACACAAACCAAAAAAGGTAAACTCAATCACCAATTCTTAAACAGCAGGTGCTATAATGACCAGCTGCCGTAGAAACCATTCAGGGGTATGAGATACCTGATGGAACTGGTCTTTCATCATAGCTGATGGGATGATCCCACTTCCTCATCTCTCCCTCTGGGGCAGCCTGATGGAATGGGAGCTATACAACACACTAGTAGGTGCAAGGAGACCTCAGAAATACATTCCTCCTAAGGACAGCTAGCATTCCTAGTTCTTCTTCTTGGCAATCACTCGTGACAGAGTAAGATTGTCCTCCAAGATATAGTCTTTAACAATGAATCTGTCTGAATCTGTATCCACCGCCAGTGTACCAGACCATGACTAGGGGCATCTGGATTTCAAAGTCCTGCCCCTGTAGCCATTTGCCAATCGCCATGGGACTTTTGTTATGGAAGACACCTGTACGTGAATTTGTTTTATGTGGGGAGATTGGTGCACCACGATCAACACACAATCTTGACAGAAAAAGGCTTTGATCCAATGACATGGATACCACGATGATTGAAAGTCTTTTATCTGCTGCAGCCTTCATCTGCCTTCACAGCCGTTGTAACGTACACATTGTTATCCTCCGGCTGTTCTGCCGTTGAGGACTTTCTTGGATCGTTCTTTGTCTGGTTCCTCCCCCTTGACCTTACCGCCATGGGTGACCCTGCTGGGAGTACATGACTCCCGACTGCATCGCTCACAGGGTTCATTGGAACACGCAAGCACACTCACCACTACAAGGTGACGATCCTAGTAGCCTTTGGCAAACTATGTTTCCCAGGTGAAGTTGAGTCTGGCAGCATGCCAGGCACCAGAGGAGGGCAGGCAAAAGACCTGCCACTGCCACAATCAGTTGCCCAGTGAGTGACAGCAGGGTTGGGTAGAAGGGAATGGGAAGATGTTTTGTGTATGTGTGGGTAGGTGAGAGGGGTAAGGAGGCTTGTGGGGTGATAGGGGGAGGTGTTTTTTTGGGGGAAGATCTGACTCCTCAAAAAAGGAGGTGAACCTTAATAGGTACTAAAGAGACATATCCATTTAAATATATATATATATGTTGAAATGTTTTTAAAGGACACTATTTGAATATAATTTTGATGTATTTTTTCTCATTTGAACTATACTTTCTGAATATGTTTTTTAAAGTTATTTCTGATGAAGAGCTGTCATATTCTGAATGCATTAGGTGTAATTATAGAAAATGGGAGCACTTTTGTAAATAAATTGAACGTTTTCTTGAACACCTTGTAAACTTCACCATTTAGGTTTTCTGGATCCAGAATTGCTACTGCCCTTTTTTCTCTCTCCTTGAAAGGATCCAGCCTCATTACCCTCCTGATAACGCCATCAGGGACAGATTGGGGTCCAGCTCGGGTCATGACTGGAATCAAAATAAACTGAGTTACAGTATTTTCTGAGTTTTCTGTGGGGAAATAGTTTGATTTTCTGAGCCCTCTTGCAAGCCTACCAAAGACAGGGGACAAGAACGCTGGTATTGTACTAACTTTAAATTGGCTTTAAAATTAAGTCATATAGCCAGTTCTGATTGGTTACTCGATATCAGCTAGAAACCTATTCAGAGATGCTCTCAGACTTCCACAAGAAGTTGTCTCCCGATTAATACAACCCCAGGTTTCAGTTCAAGCTTGTAATAAAGGTTGCTTCTTCAACAGTGCTTTCTGCACATGATTTCAAACTGAACATCATGCCCATTAAATGTGACAGAAGCTTCTGGTGACACAGAAAACCACTTTATTCATCCAACAGTCTGGACATTCACGATGCCAGCTATTACTTGTGTTATTATCATACAATATCCTTCCATTTCTCTTTGTGGGTTCCTTCTACAGTTCAACAGAATTTCCCTAGCCACAGATAAGTTCCCCACACAAAATGAAACTGAGGTGCATCACATATTTAGAAGACACTACTCTTACTGAAATACAAAGCAACCATAGCATTAGTTGAGAGTCCCTTGAGACATTCTAAAAGGAGAGGGAAAGGAAAAACTGAGTGAGTTCCCTTGAAAATGGATGCCATTCTAAATCCTATTTATTACTTATTTAACAAAATTAATTTACTCCAGTGCTTCATTGTAATAAAGCCTCTAAGTGGTTTACAAGAAATATTACAATGATCAATAAAAACAGTTAAAAACACTGTCTCGATAAACTTGCTTAAGCAAAAAAAAAAAAAATTAAGCAGGTGCCAAGCAGAATTCACTAATAGGCAAAAAAATCCTTGTGGTTTAAGAACATACCTATAGCCAAAGAATATTTCTATCAAACTTTAAAAAGCAGGGAGATTTGGCACCTATAGTAAATGCACCAGTGCAGCAGAAGACCTGACCTCCTCTCTGAGATATTGGACTGCCCTACAAATTTATAAAAATGCAAACAAAATTTGGTTTGGTCTTTTACAGTCCAATCCACTCCCTGTGTAGCTTGGAAGAATTTCGTAACGTGCCTATGAGGATATGGTGAGTGGTGGCAACTTTAAATATCTTTGATTTACTTTGCAATTTTAGTGAAGTTTCCCATAGTAAATTATTTTCTTTGGCTTCTGTTTCTGTGAATATATGAAGTACAGGAACACTATGCATAATTTACACTAAAATAAACCTCCAAATCCATTGTAAAATAATGGCACTGACTATTCTGCAAAATAGTCTCCAGTGGACATGAGGAGTGTCTCCGTTTGCACAAGATAAAACAGTGAGAGGTGAAATATATTCTAGAAAATTTCTAGGTGTGCTCTATGTTTTAGTTGACCATGCCCACCCTTCCTTAAGTGGAGTGGTTTAAGCATAGCAGACTGAACACATGCATCTTGCTTTTTTTTAACAGCTAGATTCATTGCTTAAGTAGCAACATATTGTAACCAGACTGATTTTACATCAAACTACTTTACAGATTCAACTGTTAATGCACCCAAAATAGAAATAAAATACAATCTCCAGTTTGAAACACAAAAGGCTGTCTTCACCATCATATGACATTAACCAATAAAAATACTTTATTAATAAAAATAATTTTGACACAGATTTTTAGGATGAATAATGAGAGAAATATAATTTTATATGTCAGATTATCTGTGGAAACAGTAGTAACACAGTAAAGAAGCAAAGTAAGAAGAACACCAACAAACATTCAAAAAATTCTCCATCCTTGGAATTGCAGTCTTGATTGCAGGCATTGCTACCATTCACCATATGCTCAGGGGCACATGTTACGATATTCTTCTAAGCAACACAGGAAGTGGATTGGACTGTGAAAAACCAACCCAAATTGTGTTTGCATTTTTACAAATTTGTAGGGTAGTACAATATCAAATTGTACAAATTTGTAGGGAAGGAAAGGGAGAGGGGGAAGGAGGGGAAGGGGAGGGGGAAGGAAGGGGATGGAGGAGGGGAAGGGAGAAGTGAAGGAGGGGGGAGGGAAGGGGCTAAAGGGAGGTGATGGGAGGGAGGAGGAGGGGAGGGCAGGTTTGATCATTTGCATGCTTATTGTGTTCATTGGGATTTATACCTGTGCAATCATGCTTAAGATAGGTGAAACTGACCTGGGGGAGGGGCAGGGAGGAGGAAGAGGGGGAAGGGGAAGAAGGGGAGGAAGGGAGAAGGGGGAGGGGGAGATTGGGTGGGTGGGCACTGGGCATTGTGAACAGTATGATTGTTTTTCAGGGTTTTCCCCACCTTTTTATTCTACAGCAGGCACATGTCATCTCCAACCCAAATTTAAACCAAAGCTGTCCCTGGCCACATCCACACTAGAGATGGGGTTAGCTGCCTAGTTCCGATCCGCTTGTATTCAGATAGTCTGTTGTTCCATCCCAATCTGGCCTTTTTTTGTTCCCACTTGCTTTGGGACGTGCCAATTTGATCAGCTGTTTGGGGGGGTTGTTTGCCAAAAAAATGCATATTTTTTAATGTAAATGCCTATGTACATGATCACGGCGTTCCATGTGGTTTATTTTTTCCTGTTTATCACACCTACTGTTAAGAATGCATCAACTTAGATGAAATTGCGAATATAATTATGTAAAATTGGGAAGGAAAATAAAAAAAATCTGTGCCAATTACAGCCGCAGCCCTCCACAAGAAATCAGTGCTGGTCCAAAAAGATAGCAGACTGTTGAATTCAGTCTGGATCAGGTACTAAGCCTGATTTAGTGGATATTCACCCCTATCCCTAATCCACACCAGACCTTTATTCCACTTTATACAGTCTTGGCTTTCATCAAAGAATTCTGGGAAGTGTTGTTTGTGAAGGGTGCTGAGAGTTGCTAGTAGACACCCTATTCCCCTCACAGAGGTACAATCACCAGAAGAGGGGCTGACTGTTAAACCACTCTGGCCACTGGAACTCTGTCAGGAGAACAGGAGTCTCCTAACAACTCTCAGCACCCTTTACAAACTACGCTTCACAGGATTCTTTGGGGGAAGCCATGACTGTCTAAAGTGGAATAAAGGTCTGGCATGGGTGTGGCCCTCTGATTAGCCAAGCCAAGCAGCTGTGACTCTGGCTTTTATAACACTGACAGTTCGTTCCTACTGAGCATGCCCAGGCTTATCACTGACTCCAATGTTAAATTTCTTAAATTAATTAAAACGTAGCTAGGTATTTTTTTAACTTTTAAACTGCAGAAAATGAAGATCAGAGTATGGGGCAAGGTCGGTAATAGGATTACAGGTACTCTGTGAATATGGCTGATTTTTAATAAATTTCAACAAATTATGAGTCCACTGACAGAAAAAAGTCCAACAGGGGTCTGGATCCTTTTCTTGTTGTACACTTTGAACTCTAGATTCTCTCTGAGCTTTTTGTGTATCACCACAAAAACTTAGAGGATTGTTAAGCAAATGTTTCTGAGTTCAGGACTATAAGTTTTGTAATTTTGTTTTGAAATTAGCTTATTGGAAGCATCAGAATGGCATGGGGGTATTTTCAATTTAACATGGCGGAATGTGAAAAATCCATGCTGGCAATAGTATACAGCTACTCTTGTGGCTGTATAATACAGCAAAGGCATCCACCTGCTGTCAATTGGCAGGGAATGCCAAAGTGTAGGTGCTGCCACCCTAAAGGAAGGATTTCCTACAAGTGCAGAATGTGTATTATGTGGCATCTGTAACAGTGCCAGTTCCACAGGTTGAAGTGGTCGGGTGGGCGCATATGGAGTAAGGTGGTTCTGAAAGTAAACTGGTTCTAAGCTGTTAAGGGCTTCATATCCCAACAGAAGTACCTTGAAGTTGGCCCAGTAACAAATCAGCAACCAGTGCAGATCTCTGAGCAGAGCTGACAGGTCTCCCTCTTGTCAGCAGCTGTGCTGCAGCATTCTGCAATACCTGCAGTTTGCAGGTCAAATACAAGGAAAGCCCCACATAGAGTGCTTTACAGCAACGCAATCTTGAAATCATCAATTCCTGCCTGTAGGTTTTCTGTGGCTCCTCCTCAAAAATCTGCTCTGGGGAGTTATGGGAACCCCACAACAGATTTGGGGGCACACAAAGAGAGGAGAGGAAGCCCCATTATGCAGGGGAAAGTCCCTGTGCTAAAAGGACAACAATGAACACAAGTTTAGTCATCTCCATTTCTCATTTTTATTTATTTATTTATTGCATTTGTATACCGCCCCATAGCCGAAGCTCTCTGGGCTGTTTGCAACAATTAAAAACATTAAAAACAAATATACAAATTTAAAAACACATTTTTTTAAAAAAGCAATTTTAAAACACATGCTAAAATGCCTGGGAGAAGAGGAAAGTCTTGACCTGGCACCAAAAAGATAAGTGTTGGCGCCAGGTGCACCTTGTCAGTGAGATCATTCCATAATTTTGTGGCCACCACTGAGAAGGCCCTCTCCCTTGTTGCAAGACTCCCAGCTTCCCTCACAGTAGGCACCTGGAGGAGGGCATTGGATGTTGAGCGTAGTGTATGGGTGGGTCATGTTGGGAGAGGCGTTCCATCAGGTATTGTGGTCCCAAGCCGTGTAAGACTTTATAGGTTAAAACCAGCACCTTGAATTGAGCTCAGAAACATACAGGCAGCCAATGCAAGCGGGCCAGAATTGGTTATATATGTTCGAACTGTCTGGTCCCGTTACCAATCTGGCCGCTGCATTTTGCACAAGCTGCAGTTTCTGAACCATCTTCAAAGGCAGCCCCATGTAGAGCACATTTTTCCAGTCTTAAATTCAGTTCTCCGCATTTATGCAACAATTTGTGATTTTTTAAAAATCCTCTTGTTTCGGAACATGGGGTAAGGACTCAAACACCAGTGGGAAGGGGACTGGTCAACAGAGCTTGATGGGGGGGACTGGAGACAATTATGGAAAAAAAATTTTACCGTCTTCCTCCCATCAAGGTTGGAAAACCATGCTAAAAATTGCTCACTGCTGGTTCACCATCCCATTACACCTATCACGAGTGAATCACACCCTGTCCCCCAAATGTTAGAGACAATGTGATTCAATCAGTATGTATCATCACATGTGGTGGGCGTGTGAGAAAAACACAAATTTTCTGGGCCACTATCTTTAAAGAAATCAAAGAAATGACCAAGCAAGTTATCGACCAAAAACACCACAGCTTGTCATTATAAACCTATTCATAGACTCCAATAAAGGTGCACAATGTAAAAACTTGACAAGCCATTTACTCATGGCAGCACGTCTCACAATTGCGAAGCACTGGAAAGACTTAAAAGGGGCCTCATTACATAGCATAAGTCCCTGCCCCAAGTAGTTTGCAATCTAGAAAACAACACAAGTAAGACAGCAGAGGAAGGAAAAGGACAGGGCCGACCCCAGACATGCCAGGGGCCTTGGACACAAGCCTGCCCCGGCCCAAGCACTCCCCTTCCGCAATTCACAGCACTATCACTGCTGCGGATTGCATGGTGAGAGCTCCGGAGCCCTTGCCATTCCCTTGCTTCTTCAACCTACCTTTCTCAGCTGTTGTGCTGTTGCGTGCGCAGCGCTGCCCTTAACCAAGATGGTGGCCGAGGTTTCCCTAAGGGACTGAAGCCTCTGCCGCCATCTTGGCTAATGGCAAGGATGCACTTGTGTAGCGTAAATTGCGGAAGGGGAGCAGAGGGGCCCCTCAGGGGCCATCGGCCAGGGCCCCACCTGGCCACTCTTTGGAGCCAGCCCTGGAAAAGGATGTAAAGGGAACGGCAGACAGCAGAAGATTCTGTGACTCTTACACATACTTAGGCTTAGGGAGTCATCCAAACCCAAGGTCTGCTAGGATGAGCAGAGTTTGGAATAGGCAGATCAGCAGCTAAGCTGGATGAACCTAGTCTCAGCCAAGGCTCTGCCAGATGAAGTCTGTCATTCTGGCTCAGTGGTCCTCTGTCTTGGCTCAGCTGGAGCTCAGTCAGGTCAGCTAGGATTCAGCTAGCTCAGCCAAAGTTTTCAGTGCTGAGGCCAAAGTAAGTCACATCAAAGGGGCATTCTGGAAGCAGGGCAAGGAGAGGCATGTATTCCAAACCCCTTTCATCTTGGCAACCTAGCAACCCAGCAGAACATAGTCAGTGAGAAGGGTGGTGTAAGTCAATTTTCTCCAAATTCCTCCTTTAGTTTAGAATAGGCATAAATTACACCACCATATTACCCTGGCATACATGGAACTGGATTCCTATAATTTGGATTGCTCTTGAAATTGGTAAGGCATGGGGGAGTGGGGACTTGGAAGCTAATCGATAGGCTGACAATAAAGAAGGGGGGAAGAGGGGACGGCAAGAAGGAAAGGAAAGGCCAGCAATGTTAATGAGCAAGGCAATTTTTAAATAATGCGTTTCAAGCTTGTGGATCTGCTGATCCCATATATCTGGTTTTAAACAACAAAAATGATATTATTCTGTATGTGAGTTCTCCTCTGTCCCAGAATTTATGCCTAAATCACTGGTGGTATATATAGTCCTAATGAGAGATATAAATTCTTATCTTGGTTAGGTAAATATTAAATCTTATAGGATGGGACTAGAACTGTCAAAAAATGAAAAAAAGTTACCATTATGGAAACTAACAGAAGCAGAAGCAAAGATAAATAAGAATTCTCTGTTAAAAGCAATAATTCATTGCTTTCAGGAGCACTTTCCATTGTGAGCTTTCAAAATATATGACAAATCTCAGTTCTCACCACACACAAAAAAAATGCCTTACTTCAGAAAAGTCCTATTGAACCTGAGCAATTGAATAGTTCTGCCTGTTGCTGCCTGAAGCAATGTAGGTCCCAGTCAACCAATTTTTAACAAAGCAGATTTTGAGGTGAATTACGTTCTTGCACAGACAAAGCAGTTCCAAGGAATGTAAAAATATGTTCGGTCTTCCTCCAAGGAGCTCAGGCTCTCTCCGTTCATATTTTTTCCTCATAATCTATGAGGATAAACACATCCACAAAGCTAAAGACATCCACAAAGCTGAAAGTGACCTCAAAGGTCATTTAGTCCAACCCTCTGCCAGTGTAGGAAATCCACTGCTGCATCCTTGATTAACAGCCATATGCACAGAAACCTCTAACAAAGAGCCAACCACTTCCCAAGACAGTCTGTTCCACTGTCCAGAAATTCTTCCTAATGTTTCATCAAATATCCTTTTCTTATAATATGAGCACATTGGTTTGGATCCTACCCTCTGAACAAAACGGAAAACAAATTTGCTCCATTTTCTACATCATAGACTTTCAAATATTTGAAGAGGCTGTCATATTCATTGTCTTTTCTCCAGCTTAAGCATATCAAATGCCTTTAACCTTTTCTAGTAGGACGTGTCTGTCTTCAGGCCCCTGACTTTCCTTATATATAGCATATCCTCCATATCATCTCAGCCGTAGAACCAGTAGTGTAGTACCAAATTCAGAAGTACAGGGTCCCTTCATGATAGTCACAGCCAGGACTCCACACAGCCACACCCCATTTCCACTTTCCCTCATCTTCCTTGCTCTCCGCATCGCCTCTGAATCCACACTCCACTATAACAGATATCCCTAGGTGTCCACACTCCACTACAACAGACAAATAGCATGAAAGGGAACCTGTGAGTTAGCTACTAAGAAGAGTCTTCTCAGTGGCTGACTCACCTCCTTTCACTCTGGCTTCAATCAGCATGAAAGTGCCAGGACTCTTCTCAGTGGCAAACACTCTCCCCTTTCATGATGATTGGTTCATACACAGGGATCTGGCTGGGATGCTTTCTCCCCAAATTAAGGGGCCTGTGAACCACCACCCCCGTGACCCTGGATGATTACACCCCTGTCTAGAACCAGAAGCACCTCCGTGGAACTACAGGCACTCTTCTGGTCACCTCACCCCAAATACTTAACTCTGGGGAAGGACCCCCTTGGCCTTGTTTCCCCATCACCGTTTTGCGAAACAACTTGCCCAGCGAAGAGTTCCGGAGAACTTGAAAGCTTACTACATTTTTGTGATATGTTTGTTGGTCAGGGCAGAGGCCAAGCCTCCATATAGCATAAGCTGGCCTGTCTTAAAGATTATAGCCTATAAGGCTTGGGTGATAACTCTGGGAAAGTCAGCGTAAAGTTGTGTATCACCTCTGGGTTGGGCGTCTTTCTCCTTGGATCAATCCTAGGGTGCAGTTCCCATCTCAAAACAGGAACATGTTAGTAACATCTTTGCTATAGCATTCATTTCTGTACAAGGGTATCTCTTTAAATGAAGCTTTATCACCATCACTGCATTCACTGAGATCTAGAGCTTGACAGTGCAGTCCAAACCCAAGATCTTCTAGGATGAGAGAGTTTGGAGTTGGCTGATGTTTCCTGGCATAAACTGGGGCTCAGCCAGTGGAACTTAAGTCAGCAGAATAAGTAAGATATAAGTCCCCAAAGGGAGTGTTATAGAGCAAAAAGAGACATAGACATATTCCAAACTCCTTTCACCTTGGTCATGTGAACTAGCAACCCAATGTAACTTAGCCAAGTAAATCACTTTCCTCCAAATTCTTCCTGATCAGAGATTGGCACAGAATTAACTTAAACCAGCATACTTTATGCCAACATAATTTACACCAGCTTTCTATAGTCGATTGTTCTGCAAGCCTGTTAGGAGTGGTCTAGAAGGAGCCTAATCAATGAATGTGGCCCAATCAGGTACTCCATTAGTTAATGCCCCAGTGAAACTAATCTTAGAAATGGGGTGCGGTGCGGGTACCCTAAGGTTTCGTGAAATCAGGAATGGTACATTTGTTTATGAAATAGCTCAGAAACATTTTATCAATCCATCTTTCCATCTGTGTGCCTACAGCCATACATGGACACCACTGCAGATACATTCTTCAGGACTGGTGATCTGCAGACTGTGTTTTCTGCCTGCCGGCGTTTATTTCATCAATTGTATCTCGATGTTCTGTTAATGGTAAACAAGCAAATAGCCACAGGTGTTCTAATTCACTTATAAATCAAATGAAGCTCAAGTTTGCTCTTTCGTGTCAATTTAATGAAGGCTTAAAGACCGTAGAAATCTAATTTGATTATCAATCAATTCCATAACAACATATATTGTAAAATTTGACACCATCGTGTGCACATTAGGCTTCTTTCGACATTACAGATGGCTTTTTCTCTCTTGGCTCCGTGTGTATCAATGCTTTGCTTCCTTGTTTGATTGCAGCATAAAGTACCCGTTTCGCAGATGGGAATATTTAACATGAAAAAATGAGGAGAGGCTTGCTGGATCAGACCAAAGGCCCATCTAGTCCAGCATCCTGTTCTCATAGAGGCCAACCAGATGCCACAATGGGAAGCCCTCAAGCAGGACATGCTTATGATTCACAGAAACTATTATTCACGGTAAAGCGTGGAGGCAGACTATATCCATCATAGCTAGTAGCCTTTGATAGCCTTATCCTCCATGAATTTGTCTAATCCTGTTTCAAAGCCATCCAAATGAGTGGTGATCACTACCTCTTTGGGGAGCAAATTCCATAGTTTAACTATGCACTGTAAGAAGAAGTACTTTTTTTTTCTATCCTGAATTTTCCAACATTCAGCTTCATTGCATGGTTCTCGGTTCTAGTATTCAGAAAGAAGGAGAAAATCTTCTCTGTCCACATCATGCAGAATCTTATACACCTCTATCATACCCTCCGCTTACTTGCCTTTCTTCTAAACCAAAAAGCCCCTGACATAGTAACCTTTTTGTAGAGGAGAATTGCTGCCACCCCATAGTTTAACTATGCATTGTAAATGTTGACCAAGGTCAGGACACTTTTTGCACCCCCAGAAGCCCTCTGTTCACTCATGGCAGTGTGTGAGGCCACAGGCAGTGCTTGGGACCCAGCCAGAACCTCAGGGAAATGCCAGCTGTATGATCCAAGACCTCCTTGTGGGAATAGGACAAGCAGCTGCCATGATTTGCACAGTTCAGAAATGGTGCAAAACGCAGTTGTACAGAATACAAAATCCACATGTGCATGCACATGCTGCACATGGACCTAACAGCTAGCAGCTCTGTGCAACTCCAACTGGGTTGGGAAACCTCTGATAGGCCTGTGCATGCCTAAGACCACTCAGATGGGACCGAAAAGCATTTCAGCAAGGCCTGTGACATGACAGAATTGTGTAATTGTGCATCTCGCTGGACACTGTGAGAACAGGATGCTGGACTAGATGGACCACTGGCCTGATCCAGCAGGTTTCACATAACATGTTCTTATGGTCTGTGACTGGGTTCAGAACTTGGGGTTCTTTCTAAAGGGACACTAAAACAGTCTTGTTTTGCATCGCTCTGGCATGTTTTCTTTTTAAAATAAAAACCTTCTGAATGCAGTTAATGTGGCATGTTATGTGAGAATCAGCCATTTCAGAGTTGAGTAGTCCATAGAAATGAGGCTATTTAGTTTAAATTATGGGTGATGGGTGTAATGAACAAATGTGCGTTAAAAATGTGCCCTTCTGGTCCCCAATCACTCTTTTCTTTTCAACCATACAGAAATAATTTGGGCTCTCTTTTTGAGGGCATAGCCTTGTTCTTCATATAAATTGGTGGGCATAGCTTTTGTAAAAGAAGGGAAATGTTGATATTTCTCCCAATGGGGAAGAGCCGTAACACAGTGGTAGAGCACATGCTTTGCATGTTTAAGGCCCCAAGTTCAGTGCCTGGTGTCTCCAGTAGGAAAGACTCCTGCCTGAAACACTGGATGGCTACTGCCAGTCAGTGTTGACAGTACTGAGCTAGATGGACCAATGGTCTGGTCTGGTATAAGGCAACTTCCTATGTTCTATCCTAATTTTTTTTCTTTGCTTGCCTTCTATAAAACATTCAAAGGTTCTACATGCATAGATAGATGAATAAGCATGCTTGTAAATGGCTATCAATGGCTACTCGTCATGATGACTACATTGCCCCCAATATCATAGGCAGTATGCCCCAAATACAGGTGTGCCTCTGAATAGCAGGTCGCAGTTGAGAAAGTTGCGCTCATGGCTTGCTTGGGGGCTTCCTACAGACATCTCACATCTGTTGTGAGAACAGACTAGATGGGCCTTTGGTCTGATCCACAAGGGCTCTGTTGGTGCACTTACTGGCCCAAACCAGCAGCCAGGTCTGCCCAAGCATTTATCATTTATGTTGTTTATGGATCAGGATGCTTAAATTTTCAAGAAAGCCCCAAGCGCTGAGCAAACATGTTCCAGAGGGACAATTAGAGTAATCTCATTGCCTTTAACAGGGCTAAGACATTTCTATGAATACTTACCTAGAAACAGATCCCATTGAACACTGTGGAATTTACTTCTGGCTTAAAGAGGTGGAACCTCAAACAGCAAGTAATGATTCCAATGTATATGTATCACCAATCCTGGGTCTCATCCTTGTCACGCCAAACGCTGTATCACCTGTGTGTACCTCAGGAAGAGAGCCACTTTTACAAGCACTAGGACAGGCAGGACATATTACATCAAACAGAACATCACCTGCATGTCCTGCAATATAATTTACGTCATCGAATGCAAAAGACCAGGATGTCATACCCAATACGTAGGAAAAACCACAACTGACCTACGCACACGCTTCAGAAACCTCAAATCGGCAATCTGGACCAAAAAAAAGTGGATCAACCAGTTGCAAAACATTTCAACATTGAGGGTTACAGCCTGTTGGACTTTTCTATAACAGTGATAGAGATGCCAACAGATCCAGCAGCACTGACTAAAAGGAAGAACTTTTGGATATACTCTCTGGACACATTGGCACCACATGGCCTGAACCTGGAGGACAGTATCAGCATCACTTAGCTTCTGCAAAGGAAGCCCCTTTGAGCATTCCCTCCTCAAAGCTCTATAACTGCCACCTTGGTAACAGCATTTGTGTGTTAGCAGCTAATGAAGGAGGAAGCTGAAACTTTTTGTTAATACAATAAAAACCTCTGTTTTGTTAATCACAACTACGTTCATATATTTTAGGTGATTAACGGAATCCTTATAGGAATCCAGGGCAAGCTTGAGTGAAGTTCTGTTTGTTGCTTTCAAAACTGTCTATGTCTATGTCTATGTATATAGAGTGTAGAACTGTTTTTGCTGCTGCTCCCAAATTCCATTCTATCTATCTATCTATCTATCTATCTATCTATCTATCTATCTATCTATCTATCTATCTATCTATCTATCTATCTATCTATCTATCTATCTATCTATCTATCTATCTATCTGTCTGTCTGTCTGTCTGTCTGTCTGTCTGTCTGTCTGTCTGTCTGTCTATCTATCTATCTATCTATCTATCTGTCTGTCTGTCTGTCTGTCTGTCTGTCTCTCTGTCTGTCTGTCTGTCTGTCTGTCTATCCAATGTGTATCCTGCCTTTCTTACTAGAAAGATCAGAAAGATCTGAGGAGGGATTGCAAGTAAATGCACTTGTTCCTGATCATGCAAAGGAATTGTTTGTTTATTTATTGCATTCATAGACCACCTTTTTGGCAGGGTACTCAAGGCAGTTTTCAATTTTAAAATATCGAAAAAAATAAACGTATAAAATGCAAAGTTGATCCTGTTGCCTTCTACTGAGTCGGGCCATTGGTCATCTGAACATCAGAAGAGCCTGCTAGAACAGGCCAATGGTCCATCTAGTCCAACATCCTGTTCTCACAGTGGCCATCCAGATGCCTATGGGAAGCCCACAAGCAAACTCCTCTCCTGTGGTTTCCAGCAACTGGTATTCAGACACATACCACCTCTGACCATGGACGAAGAGCACAGAACAGTCTACACCATTCAGTATAGCCTACAGTGTACCATTTAGCTCATTATTGCCTACACTGTCTGGTAGCAGCTCTCCAGGATTTCAGATTACCAGCCTTACCTGGAGATGCCAGGGATTGAACCTGGGACCTTCTACATGCAAAGCAGACTGCTCCACTGCCCTTCCCCTAAATGAGGGGAGGTAACAATCTGTCAGGGGCAGGCTCAGATGTTGTGTTCACCTGCCTGCCTCACTCTCTTCTTCCTTCCTGCAGAGCAGAGCAGATGTTGTCCATCTGCTGCAGGGGAGACAAGATAGTCTGATTGGAGCAGGCCCTAATGTTGTTGACTTTCTTCTACCAAACGTCAGCCAAACATTCTTACAATCCCCCTTCAGAACTTCCTGGTCAACATGGTCACCTGCCTGCATCCCCTTCACAGATAGGGTGCCTGTGTAGGGTAGGGCGAGTGAATATACCTAAACTATGGTTCAGCTGTTGGTTCGGCAACTGCACCCCAAAGATAACCACGGATGAACTTCTTAATCTCATTAACTAAAAGAGGGAAATGGCATGTAATTCTCTGAAGGTGGGAGTTTTTATTCCGTCCCACTGGCAGGCTGGTGTATAGGCCTAAGAACTAGGATCTATTATAATCTACTTATATCTGGAAAATGTAATTTCCACATGGAATCATTTTTTTATTTTATTTTATAAAAAAACTCTAAATGCATCTTTCACTAAAACTAGTAGAGAAATTAACCACTGATTATTTATATAGCAGAGGTGGAGAATATTAGGCCTAGGGCCTGAATATGGCCCTTCAAGCCTCTTTACCTGGCCCTCAGCTCTATCCCCAGGCCACACCTTCTCTCCCCAGCCACACTCCTTACTGGCCTCGCGTCACACCCTCCCCTTGCCTGGTTGGAACACTTCTTGCTTCCCTGGATGGAGAATAGAGAAGTGTGGGTAGAAACTAGCCTACTGGGCAAAGGTAAGATTTTCATTCATTGTTCTGCCTGCTTTTGCCTCTGACCTCACCCACCACTGACATGTGGGCAAAGTTGCGCAGAAGACAATGCATCCATTGGGCAACAAAAAATGTTCCTCACCTTTGTTACAAGGGGGAAGGGGAAACATTCTCTGTAAGGCTGTCTCAGAGCTGAAGCTGGAAATAATTGCTATGGGAGGTACAGAGACTGTTGGGGGAGAAAAAAATCTCAGAATGTTCATAGAATCATAGAATAGTAGAGTTGGAAGGGTCCTATAAGGCCATCAAGTCCAACCCCCTGCTCAATGCAGGAATCCACATCAAAGCATTCCCAACAGATGGCTGTCCAGCTGCCTCTTGAATGCCTCCAGTGTCGGAGAGTCCACATGTTAAAGCTTTTTAAAGCTTACATTAATCTCAGTGACTCTCTTCCCCACCTCTTTTTTATTGATTGATTTCTTATTTTTATTATTATAATTTTGAAACATTTTATTTTATTTTTTCTTCTCCCTTTTTTAATTTTTCTATGTATATATGTTTTGATTGTATAAGCTATATGTCAGTACATTGTAACAGACATTTCAATTGGTGTGAAGTTTTTGATTTGTACACTTAAGTTGATTTTTTAAAAGAAAGAATTCAAGGAATGCAGTAGACAAATTTTGAGCATCTTGGTTAAGTTTTATTGCATATGGGGTTACGTGTGTAGGTGTCTACATGGACCACTCTAAAAAGACTGTATAGGAAAACTCAAAGTGGTCAAGAGATAAATTACTAAAAAAAAGGGCAATTAACACAAGATTGACTTCTTTATATGCAACAATGTGAATAATGCTCCTTTTCTTTCTTTTCTTGTGTGTTATGCATTGTTTTATACTTTTCCAATATTTGTATGGCAAGAAATGTAAAAAAAAATGTTTTTTTAAAAAAAGAATGTTACAGCTCAACCAAGGGAGAATGGGAGCTGACGTCTCTAGAGCAAGGATGAGGAGTCCCCAACAGCGGTGCCACTATGGCTGGAGTAAAAGGCAGTTCAAGAGCCCCAGGCAGAGGGCCCCACACAATTCAGCCCCCCCCCAAAGACACCCCTGAGATGCCATGGCAGGAAGCAGAAGTGGCACAAAGGTACCAATGGCTTCATTCTTAAAAATAAAAAAGACCCAAGGCAGAGCAGGAGCAAGATCTGCCAGTCAGATGCCATTTAGGCCCAATGAGAGCAGTGAGGGGTTGGGCTGAGAGGGCATGGCCCTCCCCCTTGCTCCTCTGGCACTCTCATAGGCCCTGTGACCCGAAAGCTAGTGTCTGATTGGCAACGCTCATTGCCGCTCTCATCCCAGGGTTGGCAATTTTAAAAACTGAAATGGTGGATCCTCATAGGAGCTGGCCGGTGCCATGCATTGCAGTAGCCATTGGCCAGCAGCCTTGCCCTCAGTCGCTTGCCTGCTGCCCACCCAGCTAGTCCACCAGGGAAGGTGGAAGGATAGTATGGCAGAGGCTGTAAACTAGCAAAGCAGTGGAGGGGGGTGAAAAGTGGAGTGATGGAAGTGGCAGAGGAGTGGAAGCTGGAAGGCACCTCATCCAGGACCCCCTCAAATGGGAGGAAGTGGACAGCTCAGTGGCAGAGCATCTGCTTGGTGTGCAGAAGGTCCCAGGTTCAATCCCCACCATCTCTAGGTAGGGCTGGGAATGCCCCTGGCCTGGAACCCCAGAGAGCCACTGCCAGTCAGTGTAGACAAGACTGAGCTACGGACCAATGCTCTGACTCTACAGGCTGCATTCAATGAAGCCCTGCTCAGAGTAGACCCACTGACATTCATGAACCTAAATTAGGCTGCAATCCAGTACATGTTTACTCAGAAGTAAGCTCCATTGGGCTCAATGGGACTTACTGCCAGGTTAGCGTGTATTGGATTGCAGCCTTAGTCATCTTCATTAACTTCAGTGGGTCTACTCTGAGTAGAACTGGTGTTGAATACCGCCCAGTATAATGCAGCTTCCTGTGATCCTAAGTTCGTAGGAATGGTGAGAAGGCACTGGTAGCTCCCACAATGAAACTTTCTATATTCCTCTGCAAGCCGGCAAGCACCTCCAGTCCCCAAAAATCATCTCTCTCTCTCTCTCTCTCTCTCTCTCTCTCTCTCTCTCTCTCTCTCTCTTTCTTTCTCTCCATCTTCACAGTTCACTCACATGTGAATGAAAGGACATTGTGGCCACACCAATACCCCCAAACCTGAGATCACACAGTTTTCCCTGAACTCCACCCCTGAAGTCCTGCAGACATCATTAATGTGGACATCTGGAGGGGGAAAGGCCTATGTACATGGCTCTGTACATAACTACGGTCTTATGTGCCATTAGGGTTCCAGGGCCTAAGGAAATCTATAGTTTTATGGATTATGTTGTTTTTAATTGGTTATGTAAGTCACTTTGGGTCACCTGAGAAAAGTAAAGCATATTATTATTATTATTATTGGTATTGGTATTGGTATTGTTAATAATGATTTTCTCCTACAGAGGTTTATGCCAGGGGGAGGGAACTGGATCCAGACATTGGGCTGGATCCTTCCTTTCCCCCCCTCACCCAGTGGACCAGCTCTGACAGGTGGGTGAGGCCACCCATCTGTCCATCATTTGGTGTCATTATGATATCAGGTGGAAACTTGAAAGAGACTTGCCTTTGAAATCCATGCGCAAGTGGTTTCAATACAAATTGCTTGCAAAGAGGCAAAGGGGGGGTGTCTCTCTGCATCAATCAGGTGCTGAGAGACACTTTTAAAGTCCCCTTTAATACAAAATGCTTACAGATGGACTCCAAAGTGATAGCAGCCATACTTGCTCACCCCTGATGTCACACACAATGTCAGGGAGGAGGCAGGTGGGCATGGTTTGGGGGAAATGATCTCACAGGGCAAATTAAGACACCTGTCAGAAATTAAGACCCCTGTCAGACCTAATTAGGACTTTGGGCTGGAGGTTCCCCACTCCTGGTCCATGCCTAAGACAAATACATGCCTCAGAGGAACCCTTCTCCTTTATCACAAGAGCCATGAAGAACAGAAGAAGAGTCTGCTGGATCAGAACAATGGCTCATCTATTCTAACATCCTGTTCTCACAGTGGCCAACCAGATGCCACAGTGGGAACCCACAAACAGGACCTGAGAACCAGAGAAATCTCCCCTCCTGCATTTTCCAGCAACTGGTATTCAGAAGCATACTGTCTCTAACAGTGGAGGCACAGCAGAGCCATTGTGGCTAGTAGCATTGGACAGCCTTATCCTCCATGAATTTGTCTAATCCTCTTTTAAAGTCCTCCAAGTTGATGACCATCACTGCCTTCTGTGGGAGAGAATTCCATAGTTTAACTGTGTGCTGTGTGAAGAAGAACCTTCTTTTGTCTGTCCTGAATCTTCCAGAGAAAGAGAAAAGCTTTTCTCTATCCACTTTCTCCATGCCGTGCATAATTTTATACACTTCTTTCATGTCTCCTCTTCCTCGCATTTTCTCTAAACTAAAAAGCCCCAAATGCTACAACCTTTCCTCATAAGGGAGTCACTCCATCCCCTTGATCATTCTGGTTGCCCTCTTCTGAACCTTTTCCAACTCTACAACTCTATCCTTTTTGAGATGAGGTGACCAGAACTGTACACAGTATCCCAAATGCGGTCGCACCATAGATTTGTATAATGGCATGATAATATTGGCAGATTTCTTTTCAGTTCGTTTCCTAATGATCCCTAGCATGAAATTTGCCTTTTTTCGCAGTTGCCAGACACTAGGTCGACATCTTCATCAAGCTATCCACTATGATCTCAAGGTCTCATTCCTGGTTAGTCACCACCAGTTCAGACCCCATGAGTGTGTATGTGAAATTAAGATTTCTTGACCCAATATGCATAACTTTACACTTGTTTACATTGAATTGCATTTGCCATTTTACTATCCATTCACTCACTTTGGAGAGGTCCTTTTGGATGACAATGCTGATGATGATGATGATGATGATGATGATGATGATGATGGTGATGATGGTGATGATGATGGTGGTGGTGGTGGTGGTGGTGATGATGATGATGATGATGATGAAGAAGAAGAAGAAGAAGAAGAAGAAGAAGAAGAAGAAGAAGAAGAATTTCAACAATTTTTTTTTAAAAAATTGCTCTTACTTGTTATAGAAAATCGAGTCTGGCTTCCTACATCCAAGCTGATGACATTCAAAACCACTTTAAAGGTTACTGTTATTTAAACAAAAAAATGCCCTATACTGTGGTAAGTGCACTGTGGTACATGAGCCATTTGTCACACGGTGCATGGGCTACATCAAATTTCTAAGCAATTCTTGATCAATGTCAAAGGATCATAGCATATGTTGGTAGAAGCTGTGCAAGCCTGCTCCTCTGATCTCTCTCTAAACTAATTAATTACATCTCCCCCTGACATATGTTAATAGCAAAACCCAAACCCACATGATGTATGCTAATATTATGGGAAGACTTTGCCACACAGTTTCAAAACCCCAAGCTGACAAGCGGGGCAGCTTCTCGAACAGAAAGAAAACACCAGGCATTCATACAGGATCATTTCGGGTCACCCCTTTTGTGAGTTTGCATAATCAAGCTGCAGAAAGTGTCATTAGCCTTGGTGTTCAATATTGCACCATCAGCATACAGGTTCTTTGCAAAGACAAGAACATAAGAATCTGCCTTATACTGAGTCAGACCATTGGTCCATCTAGCTCAGTATTATCTGCAAAGTGTCCTGAAGTTTTACTTATTTTGTTGTATACCTACATCATTGTGTAGGATATAGGATAGCATATATATCTATATAAACTGCAAAAAAACCCTTGCAGTTTAAGAACGTACGTATAGCCAATGGATATTTCCATCAAACTTTAAAAAACAGGGAAATTGGGCTGCTGTAGTGAGTACACCAGGGGAGCAGGAGACCTGACCTCCTCTCTGAGATATTGTACTGCCCTACAAAGTTGTCAAAATGCAAACAAAATTTTGGGTTGGTCTTTCACAGTCCAATCCACTTCCCGTGTAGCTTGGAAGAATTTGGTAACATGTGAAGTATTGTTTAAAGGAGAATAAATGTCTGGCATGTGTGTGGCCCACTAAAAGCCAGCTGTGAATGTGGCTGGCAGTTGGTTCTTACTTAGACTCTAAGGTTAAATTGCTTAAATTAATTAAAAATCAGCCATGCATTTTTTAACTTTTAAACTACAGAAGATGAAGGTCAGAGCATGGGGCAAGGTCAGTAATAGGATTACAGGTACTCTGTCAACATGACTGATTTTTAATTAATTAATTAATTAATTTCAACAAATTATAGACCATTGACAGAAAAAAGTCCAAAAGTGGTCTGGTTTTTCTCTCTCTCTTTTTACACTTTGAACTCTCGATTCTTTCTGACTGTTTTGTGTATCACCATGAAAACTTAGAGGGTTGTTAAGCAAGTGCTTCTGAGTTCAGGACTATAAGTTCTGTAAGGTTTCATTTTGAAATGAGCTTATGGGAAGCAGCAGAATGGCATTGGGGGTATTTTCAATTTCAGCACCTTGAATCTCGCCCGGAAGCAAATAGGGAGCCAGTGCAGACGCGCCAGAATAGGTGTTATATGCAAAGACCGACTGGTCCTCGTCAATAGTCTGGCAGCCGCATTCTGCACCAGCTGAAGCTTCCGAACTGTCTTCAAGGGCAGCCCTACGTAGAGCGCATTACAGTAATCCAATCTTGAAGTTACCGGAGCATGAACAACGGAGGCGAGGTCGTCCCTGTCCAGATAGGGGTGTAGTTGGGTTACCAGACGAAGATGGTAAAATGCATTCCGTGCCACCGAGGCCACTTGGGCCTCGAGAGACAAGGAAGAATCGAAAAGAACCCCCAAACTACATACCTGTTCTTTCAGGGGGAGTGTAACCCCATTCAGAACAGGGTGAACATCCACCATCTGAGCAGGGAAGGCGTTCACCAGCAGTGTCTCGGTCTTGTCTGGATTGAGTCTCAGTTTATTAGCTCTCATCCAGTCCATTATCGTGGTCAGGCAACGGTTCAACACATCAACAGACTCACCTGAAGAAGATGAAAAGGAGAAATAGAGCTGCGTGTCATCAGCATATTGATGGCAACGCACTCCAAAACTCCTGATGACCGCACCCAGCGGCTGCATGTAGATGTTGAAAAGCATGGGGGACAAGACCAACCCCTGAGGGACTCCACAATGGAGAGTCCATGGTGTCGAGTGATGTTCCCCAAGCACTACCTTCTGGTGACGGTCCGCGAAGTAGGAGCGGAACCACTGCCAAGCAGTGCCCCCGACACCCAACTCCGCGAGTCTCCCCAGAAGGATACCATGGTCGATGGTATCAAACATAGGGAGCATCGGCTGTCCACAGACGGCAATGTGGGAACCCCTGGTCTAGAACTCGGATGAGAACAAAATGAAAGAAAATGGACTTCAAAGTACTATATGCAATAAGTGCAAAACCTCAATTTTACATTTAGGAATATAAGAAGCTGCTTTATCTGTCCTGTGATCCATCTAGCTCAGTATTGCCTACACTGGCTGGCAGTGGCTCTCCAGGGTTTCAGGCAGGAGTCCCTCTCAGCCCAGCCTGGAGATTCCAGGAGTTGAACCTGGCACGTCCTACATGCAAGGCAGATGTTCTGCCTCCAAGTTCCGGTATGTCTTCTTATTCTTTGCCTAGCTGCAGACTAGTCCCTTCTGGCTCCCAAAATGACAGGATTCCTCAAGAATTTCCTCTATCTTTTGCAGTCTCTCTTTTTTTTCCTGAGCTTGCATTTCTCATTGGCTAAATCTATTGGCAACATGGCATTCGCTTGCGCACTGACCTCAGACAGCTGCTGCATACTTTGCAGTCCTTGTGGAGTTTCACAAATAATACAGTGAATTGGAGGCTCTTGACAATGGCATCGGGTCAGTTATATATTCTGAGTGTCTATTTCTGGCTTAAAATTCATATACTTCAATAATTGCTTACCACATCCAGGAGGATTTTAAGCTTCTCACTTGGAAGGCTGAAGTGAAGCACAGGATTTATACCTGACTAATGCTTTTCTTTGTAGCAATCTTCTTTCTCCTAAGGTATCAGCAGAGTTGTTTCAATTTGAAGAAACTAGAGATATGGGCAATGCGGTTTAGACTGAAATCCCCATGCACACTTACCTGTGAGTACGTCTGATAGAACATGAAGGGTCTTACATCCAATTAAACAATATAGCATTGCAATGTTTTTTATTCCATTTTTTCATACACACAGTGGCTGGTAGGGAAGAGGAGAGCACCATTAAGATGGAAAGTATTTATTCAGGACTGGCACCAGAGGGTGGCAAGGTTGGGCCCTGGCCAAGGGCTCATGTGGCCCAGAGGGACTCTGAAGGGCCCTTCCTTAGGGTGGAGGGTGATGCTCCCATGAGCCACGGCAGTGTCGGGTCCTGCAACCCAACTTGCCATGGATCGCGGAGAAGGAGCTCCAAGGCTCCTCCCAACACAGACAGTGAGGGCTTCAATAAGCCCACATGCATGCCCCACCTACCTCTCCCATCAGTGTGAATGCTGTGTGTGCTGTGCACGCGTGCCTGCCATCACAATGGCAGAGGGGGCTTCCCTAAGGGGGTATGCACACACATCATTCATACAACAGAAGAGGTAGGTGGGGCATGCATGCAGGTTTATTAGCCCTGTGCCACCTGCATTGGGGGGGTGTTGGGCTACAGTGCCATGGGCCCAGGGCCGGCTGGTGCCCAAGGGCCCAATCATGCCTGGCACCAGCCCTGTATTTATTTATTAACATTTCTATCCCATCTTAGCCTGAGTGTGCATAGGTTATTTATTTATTTATTTGTTTGTTTATTTATATCCCACCCTTCCTCCCAGCAAGGTCCCAGGGTGGCACAGATTAGACTGTAATCCATAGCCTCTGAATGCCAGTTGTTGGGAATCACAGTCGGGAGAGCTCTGTTATACTCAGCACCTGCTTGTGGATTTCCATTGGAGCATCTGGCTGGCCACTGCGAGAACAAAGTGCTGCCCTAGTAGAGATGGATGAATCTGTCAGTTTTGGCTTCTCTCCGTTTTGTAAGATCTTGAGATCAGTTCTACACATTTCTGCATCAGTCTGCAAATTTTTCCCCTCATGCACATTCTTCGCATTTTAGTGCAAATTTCTCCTAACATAAATGTCGTTTATGGGGTTTTGCCTCATATGCACATTTTTCTAAGCAATTTCCCGTAACGTGATGCTGTTTTCCATATTATCCACACTCCTGCATGCATTTGTGTGCCTGCTGTCTTCTAGCATACACATTTTTGTGCACATTAGGTGTGGTTGGAGGGCTGCATCACAAAAAAATGGAGTAATGAAAATTTGTAAGGCTAGCTGTGCTTTAGTTTGCATATCATTTTGGAAAGTGAAAATTAGAGAGGTTCGCATTAAAATCTGAAAGGGACTGAATTTCTCCCCATTCCCTATGGACTAGATGGGCTTTTAGACTCATCCAGCAGTGGTCTTATGTTCTCATGTTCTTAGAGGTCTAGTCAGGTGCTGCTTGTGGCGGCAGGAGCAGGATTGTGCTTTTAGCCCCACTTCTGACGTTGCATCTTTGCATGTGTTGCATGCAGTTATGTGAGCAGAAAGCCTAGTGCATGTGCTCCTGCTGATGGGTAGGAAAGGGCTGTAAGCTCAGTGGTAGAGCATCTGCTTTGATTGCAGAAGGTCCCAGGTTCGATCCCCAGCATCTTCAGGTAAAGCTGGGAGACACTCTCTATCTGAAACCCTGGAGAGCCACTGCCAGTCAGTGTAGCTGAGCTAGATGAGCCAATAGTCTGACTCAGTATAAGGCAGCTTCCTCTGTTCCTATGATTGGGACATCTGGTTATTCAGGTGTCTCAATCACGGAGTCACTGCTCACATGCAGGAGCTCACAGGTTGGGCTTTCTGCTATCCGGTGCACTTACACATGAGTAACACATAAACAGGGATTTCAGCGTATACATTTTTTAAATCCTTAACAATGGTCTTGTGAGGAAAGTTAAGCTTTGGGCATGTGGAAATCCATAGGCAAAATTCCATGTTTCAATATTGCTTCCAGGCCCAGAGTAAAAGATTTCCATGGGAAAGTCTGTCCTACCCAAATCCCAAATGCTTCCATATGCATTGACAGCTCTTCCAAACTGTGAAATCTTTGCTTCCTTTGTATGACCCCAGATGCAATTGTGCATGAATGTTTTACTCATCGTTGCACTGCATCAAGGGTTTTGTAGTCTTAAATACTGCCGGAGCAGTCATTCTCATGCAGGCATTTTTAAAGGAATTGATGATGGTGCAGAAGGGTCAAAATGAAATGAGATTGGATTGATTAATAATGCAAAATATTATAGTACTGCAAGGGTGCAGGCATTGTGACACTTCCTAATGTTCATATGTAGATCCATAAAAAGACTGGTTTCAGAATTTTTTAAAAAATAATTGTGTGTGAACTTAATTTCCTACAATACTCTTCCAAAGTTCAAGACCCAGGATCCTTGCTCTTCACTCATAAATATTTACTACAGACTTCATGAAACAATTCAAATCATCCCTAAATATAAGCTTATAAGTAGGGATGCCACTGAATTTAACCCCAGCCAGCATCTGCTGGAGTAAAAATATTTCATGAATGGGATGAATTTCACAATGCCCAAGCATCCCCAGTCTGTGCTGTCATTTGCTTATTCCATGCCATTAGTGTTCCTGAAGCCTTATGACTCTAAGCAACATAGTTAGATCGCTGCCCTTAAGGACCTTACAATATAAATAGTGGGGGCAGAAACAGAGGGACAGAGAGTCAGTCAGACAGACAAGGGCAAGACAGTAAGATTGTGGGCAAATGCAATTACATAAAGATTGCTTACAACTGGGAATGAGGATCAAGAGGATCAGCTAAAGAATATGCAGAAAAGGTGAGTTTTGAGAGAGGGCCATTCATTATATTCCTTATATGCTGAGAAGAACAGAAGGGAGTAGAAAAAGAGGAAGGCCAAAGAAGAGATGGATTCATTCCATAAAGGAAGTCACAGACCTGAACTTACAAGAGCTGAACAGGGTGGTTCATGACAGATGCTCTTGGAGGTCGCTGATTCATAGGGTCACCATAAGTCGTAGTCGACTTGAAGGCACATAACAACTAACAATTCCTTATATGCCACAAAATGTCTGATGCCAAGAGACAGAGAGATGATTGTTTCACCCCCTTCCCTGTTTCAGTGACATTGAATCATGCACAAAAAGTATGTCCTACATGGGGTGAGGGGAACCTCAGGTGCGAGGCCCAAATACAACCTACAGACCTCTCTGGCCCTAAGGGCTCTCCTTAGCCTTTGCCTCCTCCTTAACCACGCCCCCTTTCCCCAGGCCACACCCCTCACCAGACCTCCTTTGCACGCTCCGTGACTGTTCTTGCAGGGCTAGAACGTTCCTTGAATTTTGATCATGCCTCTTGCTTACATGGATAGAGACGGGAGTGCATAAAGTAGCCTACCATACAAAGGCAGAACTTATATCCACGAGCTAGAGGGAGCCCCAGCTGATGAAGCGTCAAGGCGAGTTAAGCAGCAGAGCGAGTTCGGCAGCAGGGCGAGGAGGCCAGGGCCCCCCACTCTGCCCGTCTGTTCCCTGACCTCAACTAAACCGCAGTCTCCAACCCATTGACGTAATAAATCATAAACAAAACTATGCAGGTAAGAAGCCAGCAGGGGTGTGGGGGCTTTCCAGTGTTTTGCACCGCCTGCAGCATGTACGACTATCTGCCTGTTGGACAGAAGTCGTGGGTATGCTCTCGGTGCAATGAGCTCCTGGCTTTCCGGGAAAGATTCATTTCCTTGAGGCCAAGGTGGCGGACCTGGAAAAGCTGAGAGAGGCAGAGAGGTGTGTGGAGGAGGCCTTCAGGGACGCTATAGCTGTGTCCCACTCCAACGATGATAGCTCTCCTGCTATCATGGACAACGATGGTCTCAGGGAAGGAGAGCATCCAGCTGAGGAAGAGGGAAATGATCCCTTAGAAGGGACCCATTCCTTGGGGGATGAACAGCTATCCTCTCGTGCCGAGGATATATCTCCAGGGGGTGGAGGGATCCTTGTAGTGGGTGATTCGATCATTAGGAACATAGACAGTGGGGTGTGTGATGGGCGTGTAGACCGCAAGGTGTTTTGCCTGCCTGGTGCGAAGGTTGTGGATATCGCCCGTCGTTTAGACAGTTTGGTAGACAGTGCTGGGAAGGAGTCAGTGGTCGTGGTGCACGTTGGCACCAATGACATGGGGAAATGCAGCCGTGAGGTCCTGGAAGCAAAATTTAGGTTGCTAGGTAGGATGCTGAAAGCCAGGACCTCCAAGGTGGCTTTCTCTGAAATGCTACCGGTTCCACGCGCAGGACCAGCCAGACAGGCCCAGCTTTGCAGTCTCAATGCGTGGATGAGACGATGGTGTCGGGTGGAAGGGTTTGGATTTGTTAGGCACTGGGGAACATTTTGGGACAAGCCGGGCCTGTACAAAAGGGACGGGCTCCACTTGAACCAGAATGGAACCAGACTGCTGGCACTTAAAATTAAAAAGTTGGCAGAGCAGCTTTTAAACTGACTGAGGGGGGAAACCCGACAGGAGCTGAGAAAGGTCCGGTTCGGAATAAACCTCCCCCCTGGGATAAAAACCAAAGAAATGATGAAATTTTAAAAGGGGTAGGCCTAGAAGTAGGCATTGTGAGAGCAGGGGCACAGGATATAAATTCAGAAGAGCAAAATTACCACAGGCCTAACCACAAGTGCCAAAGACACTTGAAGACAGACACTGCTTACAAGTGCCTGTACGCTAATGCTAGGAGCCTGCGAACCAAGATGGGAGAACTGGAGTGCTTGGTTTTAGAGGAGAGCATTGATATAGTGAGCATAACGGAGACCTGGTGGAATGGAGAAAACCAGTGGGATACGGTTATCCCTGGATATAAACTATATCGGAAGGACAGGGAAGGACGTATTGGTGGCGGAGTCGCTCTATACGTGAAAGAAGGCATTGAATCCAGCAAGCTCGAAACCCCAAAAGAGGTGGACTCCTCCACAGAATCCTTGTGGGTGGTGATACCATGCCCCAGGAGGGACTTAATACTGGGAACGATCTATCGTCCCCCTGATCAAAATGCTCAGGGAGACCTTGAGATGAGATATGAAATTGAGGAAGCATCCAAACTAGGAAATGTGGTAGTAATGGGTGACTTCAACTACCCGGACATAGACTGGCCGCATATGTGTTCCAGTCATGACAAAGAAGCAAAGTTTCTAGATATTCTAAATGACTATTCCCTAGACCAGTTGGTCATGGAACTGACCAGAGGGACAGCAACCCTGAACTTAATCCTCAGTGGGGACCGGGACCTGGTGCGAGATGTAAGTGTTGTTGAACCGATTGGGAGCAGTGACCACAGTGCTATTAAATTAAACATACATGTAACTGGCCAATTGCCAAGAAAATCCAACACGGTCACATTTGACTTCAAAAGAGGAAACTTCACAAAAATGAGGGGATTGGTAAAAAGAAAGCTGAAAAACAAAGTCCAGAGGGTCACATCACTCAAAAATGCTTGGAAGTTGTTTAAAAACACTATATTAGAAGCTCAACTGGAGTGCATACCGCAGATCAGAAAAGGTACCGCCAGGGCCAAGAAGATGCCAGCATGGTTAATGAGTAAAGTCAAGGAAGCTCTTAGAGGCAAAAAGTCTTCCTTCAAAAAATGGAAGTCTTGTCCGAATCAAGAAAATAAAGAACACAAACTCTGGCAAAAGAAATGCAAGAAGACAATAAGGGATGCTAAAAAAGAATTTGAGGAGCACATTGCTAAGAACATAAAAACCAACAACAAAAAATTCTATAAATACATTCAAAGCAGGAGACCATCTAGGGAGACAATTGGACCCTTGGATGATAAGGGAGTCAAAGGTGTACTAAAGAACGATAAGGAGATTGCAGAGAAGCTAAATGAATTCTTTGCATCTGTCTTCACAGTGGAAGATATAGGGCAGATCCCTGAACCTGAACTAACATTTGCAGGAAGGGATTCTGAGGAACTGAGACAAATAGTGGTAACGAGAGAGGAAGTTCTAAGCTTAATGGACAATATAAAAACTGACAAATCACCGGGCCCGGATGGCATCCACCCGAGAGTTCTCAAAGAACTCAAAGGTGAAATTGCTGATCTGCTAACTAAAATATGTAACTTGTCCCTTGGGTCCTCCTCCGTGCCTGAGGACTGGAAAGTGGCAAATGTAACGCCAATCTTCAAAAAGGGATCCAGAGGGGATCCTGGAAATTACAGGCCAGTTAGCTTAACTTGTGTCCCTGGAAAACTGGTAGAAAGTATGATTAAAGCTAGATTAACTAAGCACATAGAAGAACAAGCCTTGCTGAAGCAGAGCCAGCATGGCTTCTGCAAGGGAAAGTCCTGTCTCAGTAACCTATTAGAATTCTTTGAGAGTGTCAACAAGCATATAGATAGAGGTGATCCAGTGGACATAGTGTACTTAGACTTTCAAAAAGCGTTTGACAAGGTACCTCACCAAAGGCTTCTGAGGAAGCTTAGCAGTCATGGAATAAGAGGAGAGGTCCTCTTGTGGATAAGAAATTGGTTAAGAAGCAGAAAGCAGAGAGTAGGAATAAACGGACAGTTCTCCCAATGGAGGGCTGTAGAAAGTGGAGTCCCTCAAGGATCGGTATTGGGACCTGTACTTTTCAACTTGTTCATTAATGACCTAGAATTAGGAGTGAGCAGTGAAGTGGCCAAGTTTGCTGATGACACTAAATTGTTCAGGGTTGTTAAAACAAAAAGGGATTGCGAAGAGCTCCAAAAAGACCTCTCCAAACTGAGTGAATGGGCAGAAAAATGGCAAATGCAATTCAATATAAACAAGTGTAAAATTATGCATATTGGAGCAAAAAATCTGAATTTCACATATACGCTCATGGGGTCTGAACTGGCGGTGACCGACCATGAGAGAGACCTCGGGGTTGTAGTGGACAGCACGATGAAAATGTCGACCCAGTGTGCGGCAGCTGTGAAAAAGGCAAATTCCATGCCAGCGATAATTAGGAAAGGTATTGAAAATAAAACAGCTGATATCATAATGCCGTTGTATAAATCTATGGTGCGGCCGCATTTGGAATACTGTGTACAGTTCTGGTCGCCTCATCTCAAAAAGGATATTATAGAGTTGGAAAAGGTTCAGAAGAGGGCAACCAGAATGATCAAGGGGATGGATCGACTCCCTTACGAGGAAAGGTTGCAGCATTTGGGGCTTTTTAGTTTAGAGAAAAGGCGGGTCAGAGGAGACATGATAGAAGTGTATAAAATTATGCATGCCATTGAGAAAGTGGATAGAGAAAAGTTCTTCTCCCTCTCTCATAATACTAGAACTCGTGGACATTCAAAGAAGCTAAATGTTGGAAGATTCAGGACAGACAAAAGGAAGTACTTCTTTACTCAGCGCATAGTTGAACTATGGAATTTGCTCCCACAAGATGCAGTAATGGCCACCAGCTTGGACGGCTTTAAAAGAAGATTAGACAAATTCATGGAGGACAGGGCTATCAATGGCTACTAGCCATGATGGCTGTGCTGTGCCAGCCTAGTCAGAGGCAGCATGCTTCTGAAAACCAGTTGCCGGAAGCCTCAGGAGGGGAGAGTGTTCTTGCACTCGGGTCCTGCTTGCGGGCTTCCCCCAGGCACCTGGTTGGCCACTGTGAGAACAGGATGCTGGACTAGATGGGCCACTGGCCTGATCCAGCAGGCTCTTCTTATGTTCTTATGTTCTTATTTGCTGTTCTGCCCATTTTTTGCTTATGACCCCACCCACCACTGGCATGTGGACCCTGGAAGGTTGCCCAGAAGGGAATGTGGCCCTTGGTCTGAAAAAGGCCCTCAGTTCCCAGTCCTTGGCCTATTTAGGAACGGATGAATCTGTTGATTTCAGTTCCTCTCAGTTTCTCATTTTTCCAGTCTTAAATTTAATTTGCCACATTGCTTGCAGTTTGCAATTTTTTAAAAAAAATCCTCATGAAAATTCATCAGCATTTTAGTGCAAAATTCTCCTAATAGATACATTTTATATGAAATTTCCACGTATGCATTTTTCCAAATAATTTCCCCTAATATAATGCATTCTTGTGTGTTATTTTCCTTAATAATAATAAATAAAATTTTATTTATGAGTCGCCTATCTGGCTGAATTAACAGCCACTCTAGGCGACGTACATCAATACAATAAAATACAATATAAAACAATGAGGGCCACAATCAATAAATTAGACTAAACACTACCATTCTGATTAATAACAATATTAAAAGCTAACCCACCCCAGGGATCCCATAGGCCTGCCTGAACAGCCAGGTCTTCAAGGCTCGGCGGAAACCTATCAGGGAGGGGGCATGGCGAAGGTCGAAAGGAAGGGAATTCCAGAGGGTGGGGGCCACAATCGAGAATGCCCTCTCTCTAGTTCGCACCAGCCTAGCTATTTTAACTGGTGGGACTGAGAGAAGGTCTTGCGTGGCTGATCTCGTCAGGCGGCATAATTGGTGATGCTGGAGGCGCTCCTTCAGATAAACTGGGCCGAAACCGTATAGGGCTTTATAGGTCAACACCAACACCTTGAATTGGGCCCGGTAAACAACTGGTAGCCAGTGTAGATCTACTAACACCGGAGTGATATGATCACGGCGACGGCTGTTCTTAATCAATCATGCCGCCGCATTCTGTATCAGTTGTAATTTCCGGACCGTTTTCAAGGGTAACCCCACGTAGAGCGCATTACAGTAGTCTAAGCGGGAGGAGACCAGGGCATGTATCACCCGTGGGAGCAGATGGACAGAAAGGTAGGGTTGCAGCCTCCTTATCATATGTAATTGATGCCAAGCTGCCCGGCTCACTTCTGAAACCTGAGCCTCCATGGACAGTTGGGAGTCAAGAATGAGCCCGAGGCTGTGGACCTGGTCTTTCAGGGGCAATCTTACCCCATTAAACACCAGGTCTATTTCTCCTAACCTTCTCTTGTCTCCCACGAGCAACACCTCGGTCTTATTGCGGTTCAGTTTCAGCCTATTCCTTCCCATCCATCCACTTACAGATTCCAGGCACTTGGACATGGTGTCCACAGCCAACTCTGGTGAGGACTTAAATGAGAGATAGAGCTGAGTGTCATCTGCATATTGGTGGCACTGCAGCCCAAATCTCCTGATGATGGCTCCCAGCGGCTTTACATAGATGTTGAATAGCATGGGGGAGAGGATAGAACCCTGTGGCACTCCACAGTTGAGAGGCCAAGGGTCTGAAACCTCATCCCCCAATGCCACCCGTTGATGTCTGTCTGAGAGATAGGAACGGAGCCACCGTAAAACAGTGCCTCCTATTCCCAATCCCACCAGGCGATCTAAAAGGATACCGTGGTCGACGGTATCGAAAGCCGCTGAGAGATCCAGGAGGATGAGGAAGGTATATTCTCCCCTATCCAACACCCTCCTCATATCATCCACCAGGGTGACCAAGGCTGTTTCAGTTCCATGTCCAGTCCTTAAGGATTTTTATGTGCACTTTTCTCAAATACACTCATTTTGTACATTTTTTTAGATTCAAGAACTGCATCACAACATTCAGAGAAATGCAAGTTTCAAAAGACAACTACATGTCAGTTTGTTTGTTGGGGGGTGAATTAGGCACGTCCATATTAAAATATTAACTGAAATGAAAGTTGTAGACCTCTCTGGGTTTGTCTGGAGTGGATTGTGAGAATTCCTTCTGGATCCCACAATCCTCTCTGTCCAAACTTTTTAGGAGCAAGATCTCATCCCAACTTTTAACATTGTCTTTAATGAATAAAAACACGAGACAACAATGGGAGTTTGGTACAAGAGGAAAGGGTGGATCGTGCCCATTTAGAAAAGGCAGTTGCTCCCATCAATGCTATTCTAAACATTCTGCATTTATAGTCATTGCTGCAATCAAACTAGTTTTTGTCCATGTCTGCATGGGTAGCACAACTGGATTTTGCCAACCTCCAATTCACCAGGTAATATAAAAATAGACACGTAGAGTTTGTGACCCATCAGTGAAAGGCAAGGAGTAATTAAATAAGTGACTGAGTCTAAGTCTCAACTCCTGTGTTTTACAGCTCATGTATACCGTCCTAGGAAACCTTTTGCTTTGAAGTTAATTAAAAGCTTGAATTAAGACCCACAAGATGCCACTTACACGAAGAAATGCGACATACTTTGAAAATAATGATTCACTCGTTTTGATCCGTACATTTTTTTCTCTTTCTCTTTTTTTTTAAGTAGCCCTGAAGATCCATTTTGTGGTACATGGCTGATCATAATTTTTCCAGTTAATGGAGACTTCGTTTGGGGAGTCTGCTTTTGAACTTTATTTATTTTGCTGCAGTATAAAACTTAATTGGCCACTTCCCTCCAGGCCTCTCTGCACCACAAACAACAAAGAGCCTCGTGGCACCTTCAAGACTAACATATTTATTTTGCCAGTTTTCCCCAACTTGGTACCCTCCAGATGCTATTGGGCTGCAGGATGAGGATATGGGCTTGAATTGATAGGCCTTGGCCTGATTCAGCAGGGCTCTTTGTATATTAACCATTGGCAGTCTTGTAGTCACAAAATGTCTCTGCCCTGGATGATCAAGCAGCTTTATGGTGGCCTGGAGAAGGCTGTGCCTAGTATGGAAATCCATGTACATTGGCCACTGGCTCATACTAGTGGTCCTTCCTGGCAAGTAATCAGTCACATAGATGTTTCAGTTAGACGGCCACATGTGGCTCACAGGCAGTCTTCCAGGCACTACATGCCCATGGTTGGTGGGGCCAGAGGAGCAATAACCTCCAAGTTAGATTACTGCAATGCGCTCTACGTGGGGCTGCCTTTGAAGACGGTTTGAAAGCTGCAGCTTGTGCAAGATGCAGAGGCCAGATTGGTAACAGGGACCAGACAGTTGGAACATATAAAACTGATTCTGGCCCGCTTGCATTGGCTGCCTGTATGTTTCCAAGCGCCACTCTGTTCAGCGCTAGTTAGGCCTCATCTTGAGTACTGCATCCAGTACCAGACACCACACTTTAAGAAGATGCAGACAAACTGGTTCAGAGGAGGGCAACGAGGATGATCAGGGGACTGGAAACAAAGCCCTATGAGGAGACACTGAAAGAACTGGACATGTTTAGCCTGGAGAACAGAAGACTGAGGGGAGATATGACAGCACTCTTCAAGTACATGAAAGGTTGTCACACAGAGGAGGGCCGGGATCTCTTCTCGATCGTCCCAGAGTGCAGGACATGGAATAATGGGCTCAAGTTGCAGGAAGCCAGATTTCGACTGGATATCAGGAAAAACTTCCTAACTGTTAGAGCAATATGACAATGAAGCCAATTGCACATTATACACACACCTCTCTGCCTACCTACCTACCTTTCCATCCTCCACCCAGGCAACCATGAGGCACTATCACAGCTCAAAGGAACATTCTAGCCAGACAAAAGCACTGGAGAAAGGAGTGGAACAGGGCTACTGAGAGAGGTGGCATAGGGAGGCTCCTGGGGGCTAGAGAGAGGGCCTGGTGGGTCACACGGAACCTGAGATTCCCCACCCTTCTTGTAACTGAAGATGCTGGAGCCTGAATCTGGGGCATTGTGCATGCAAAGTGCAAGCCCTACCACTCCAACAAAAGCTTCCAAAGCCCTGTTATAAATTACATCAAGGGGTTTTTTGTAAGTGTCGCTCAACTTCTAAAATGATGGAAGCAAAATCCCAGTGGGCTGGCGCCAGAGACTGGGAGAAGGTAGTCACGACTTAACTTGTATCCTATGATTTTGATGGGAGCTAACTGTGATGTTCCTATATATTAGTGTATATATGGTAAGTGCTGGTTGTTTAGAGTATACATGGTAAGTAGTGAAAGAGGAGGGGGAGTGAATGGGCAATAGAATGCTTGATGATTGGCTGAATGTTTAAAATGGCTGACAGTATAAATGAAAGGATGACAGGTAAATCTGGGGGAATGTGAGGTGGTGAATTGTGGAATCTGGGGGGAGAAGAGAAAGAGTGGATTGCTTGGTGGGGTTTGAGAGAGTTGTTTGCCAGGAGAGCGTGAAGAAGGAGGGGGGTGGAGTTCGGATTAGTATTGAGTAAAACCATATGCTTATGTGCCTTAAGAAGAAATCTTGTTAATCTTGTTAGCTTTGTTATCTTTAATAAATACTTAATTTGGTTTACCAAAGGCCTGATCCTTGGCTGGGGTTTCACAGACCAGAAGGGAGGCTAAGGTAATGACCAAGGCTGAAGGGGAACTGTAACAAATGGTGGCAGCGGTGAAGAGAATAACAATACCAGTATTCAGAGTCTCTGGGAATACTAGTATTGGGACGTTACTGGTGGTTGCCTAGCAGGGGGATCTGTTGAGATCTGTGCTAGAGGGGGGAGAGAAAACATAAGAGAGAGCGGTCCGGACTGGTGGAGTCCCTGGTGGTGCCTAGAGACAGGCAGTAACCACGAGCAGGTAGGAACCTGACAGGGAGAGCCAGGGAAGGACGCCTCACACTAACATTCAACTAACTTAGTCTGGATCCATCCCCGATGATATGAAGCATGATCCCTAGAGGCACTCGCTGTGAGGATCACCAGGCAGTTAACAGGTGGCTGCTTTTAAGTACAGCTGCTGAACGCCACCAGCGCAGATGGCTGTTCAGCAGAACATGCTAAAACACACACACACACACACCTTAATTGAATATTATAAATCTTTTTTTCCATTCAGAACTTCTGCTGGTATGAACTGTAGAAAACAGGATGCTTAAAGGTTAATTTTGTATTCCAAATGTATCCAGAACTGAGAGAATGCTGCTACTAATCCTGGCATCTGATGGAAGGAAGGACTTCAAGCTGGAAAGAGTTCTCATTCCCCCCCCCCCAGATCTTAAATTCAATTCCCCACATTTCCACATCACTTTGTGATATAATTTTTTAAGTTCTCATGAAAATTCACCAGCATTTTAGAGCGAATTTCTCCTAATATACATATTTTTGTACACACTTTTTCCTAATATACACACTTTTGTAAAGCATTTCCCTAATATATATACTATTTTCATTTGTGTTATTTTCACTAATATATGCATTTTTATGCACGCTTTGTCCTAGTGTATACATTTTTGTACACATTATTTGGCTGGAAGACTGCCCCGTACAATTTGGGGAAGTGCAAATGTTGAGGGATGGCTGTGTTTCGGTCCACATTTTTTCAGAAAGTTCAGTTTAGGTGGGCTCACCTTTAAATGCAAACTGAATTGAGTTTCTCCCCCATTCCTGGCTGTGAAATGGAGTGTTTAATGACCCCTCAGTTGATAATATGGCCTCGCAACTTTGCAGCTTGAAAACAAGTTAGTGAAGTGGATGGGATGGATTTTGGCTCAGCATTTCTTTTTAAAACACACATTTGAGACCTGCTGTTAAATACATGTGCCTTTATATACCCTTCATAGAAGCCCGAGAACTGGAGTCTGTGGATGGGGAATGTGGGACTTCAGACTGTGATTTGCCAAGGAGCTTTTTGTGGGAGGGCCATAGCTCAGTGGTAGAGCATCTCCTATGCATGAAGGAGTTGCAAATTCAATCCCTGGCACCTTCAGGTAGGGCTAGGAAAAACTCCCTGAATGAAACCTTAGAGAGCTGCTGCCAGTCAGTGTAGACACTACTGAGCTAGATGAACCAATGGTCTGACTCAATGTAAGGCAGCTTCCTGTGTTCATATGTGCCTGGCTGCACACTTCCACTCTCTTCCTATACTGCTCTCAAGAGCATACATAGGATCAAAGGAAGTTGCCTTGTACAGAGTCAGACCACTGGTCCACCTAGCTCAGTTACGTCTACACTGACTGACAGTGGCTCTCCATGATTTCAGACAGGGGTCTTTCCCAGCCATACCTGGAGATGCCAGGGATTAAACTTGGGACTTTCTGCATGCAAAGTACTTGTTCTACCACTGAGCCACGGTCGTTCCCCTAAGAAGAAGAAGCCTACTTCACAACCCAGAGAAGGAAGAGTGGGATTGTGGGAGGCAAACTGCATTTTTCTGTTGGGGAAAATGGACGGAATGATTAGTGTTTTGCCACTCTGAAGAACAATTAAAGTGCTTTTGAATACTAAGCCTAGATTAGCTCTTCCATGCCTAGAATTTCCCGCTTTCACCAAGAGACTGCCTGATTTGAAATGTCACTTGGATGACCCTTATCTGAAACAAAACAGACATTCTAATTATAATTCCGCAGTCACACTTCAGGCTCAAATGTCACTGGGCATATAGCTCACCTTGATGTGTGAAGAGCATCTTCTTGCTTGTGGTTTCATTTTCACTGACACCACCATCCTCAGGCCTGACGATCAACGTGCCTGAAAGATCACGCTCTTCGCGTCTTGCAGGAACTTTGCCAGAACTTCTGAAGTTGTCCCTCTAGAAAGATCAAAATGTCAATGAGATGAACAGGAAGCATCAGGTGGAAACCCAAAAGGTGGACCTTCAAAAACCTTGCATGGAGAAAGAATGGGGTAAGAACCACCCATTCCACAGGATCATAGGTCCATTGGTCCATCTTGCCAAGTATTGTCTACAGTAATAGGCAGTTGCTCTCTAGGGTTTCAGAGCACATTCCCAACTCTACCTGGAGATGCTGGGGATTGAACCTGGAGCCTTCTGCATGCAAAGCAACTGCTCTTCCCCTGAGGTATGACCTTTCCATTTCCTTGGCTTTGAATGCAATTTAAATCAGAGAACCATACAATATGTTAGCCCAATCCAGCTCCAGTTACATGCTGCAACTCATGGTGTGGATAGAGATGCACATCAAAAGACACTTCCAGCCAGCTCAATATGTCCAGAATGAGTTCTGAGTTGCAAATGCTAGTGTGTCCATTGGTCCATCTCTGTGCAACACAGGAAGTCAAATGAATTAACCTCCTTTAGCAGATTGAGTTTGTGATGATGTGGGTGTGTGAGCACTGTAAGAACACCACATAACTCAGAGCTGGCCAAGGGCAGCTGCAAATTACATCAATGTGCTTTGCCTTTTACCAGGAACTCATCCATAGAAAGAGGAGGATGCAAGTGACCATTTTCCCTTGACAAGTAAATGCCTTTAAAATGAGCTCTGCTCTTTTTAATAGATAGTCACAACCTCTCCTGGAGTTCCAGCATGATCAGAGGTTGTAAAGGTCTGTAGGGAGATTAAATACAGATACTCGTCGAAGGCTGCCAACTTGCCAGGTCTGTGGATTGGACCTGAAGGTTCAAGCTTTTAACCTTCTTTGATATCTAGGAGGAAGGAGTTATATCACAGAGCAAAGAGCTGGCATCAAGGGTGTTGGCTAGTCTGGGCTTGGCAAGTGGTTCTCCCCATAGCTCTGCCCCATGTCCATCAGGCTCCACCCTTGAGGTTGCCAAAACACAATGCTACACCTACAGAACTCAGACGGCCAGATGCAAATGTTCACAGAGAAAGATATGTGGAATTTTACCTTTGTGCTGTAAGCTAGTTTCAACATTCACCTCACAAACCCCTCCATCCAGACGTATTGTCAGAGTTCAAGGGCCTGAGGTTCCCCATACAGAGACTCTACATGTCCCAATCCTACATTCTCTTGGGCTCTTTCCCTCCTCATTCATGACCAGACTCAGTCTTTGAGGGAGAGGCTTGGGACCCTTGAGTGTGGCAGGCCCTGCCCTGTGGAACTCCCTGCCAGTAGTGGCTTGGCAAGAATCATCTGTTGAAAACTATGTTATTCAGACAGGGCTTTGAAACATGATGCAAAAAGGCGTGTGTGTGTGTGTGTGTGTGTGTGTGTGTGTGTGTGTGTGTGTGTGTGTGCTGGCACTCACATCACTTTTATCAAGGTATTAGTATTGACACCTCATTCTGGACCAGAAGAAGATGGTAGCCCATTGTTTCATAGAATCATAGAACAGTTGAGTTGAAAGGGGCCTATAAGGCCATCGAGTCCAACCCCCTGCTCAATACAGGTGGCTGCCCAGCTGCCTCTTGAAGGCCTCCAGTGCTGGAGAGCCCACCACCTCCCTAGGTCATTGGTTCCACTGTTGTACTGCTCTAACAAGTAGGAAGTTTTTCCTGATGTTCAGCCAAAATTTGGCTTCCTTGAGCCCATTAATCTGTGTCCTGCACTCTGGGATGATTGAGAAGAGATCCTGGCCCTCCTCTGTGTGACAACCTTTCATGTACTTGAAGAGTGCTATCATATCTCCCCTCAGTCTTCTCTTCTCCAGGCTAAACATGCCCAGTTCTTTTAGTCTCTCCTCATAGTGCTTTGTTTTCAGCCCCCTGATTATCCTCGTTGCCCTCCTCTGAAGCTGTTCCTGTTTCCCCTAAACCAAGCCCACCTGTCCATCTGCTGACATCACTGCATGGCAAAACCTGGAGGTTTTAAAGGGCACCATGGGGCTGTTTGCAACAAAAGGCTTTCAAATAGCCCCTCTGTGCGCTTTGAAGTCCTGACAGTGAGAGCCAACAGCTGAAGTCCCAACAGTATCACAGGATCTAACCATGACATCAGGTGAATGACAAGTGGGCAGCCTCATCCACCTGTTGAATTATGACCCCCAGTTATGGGGAGATAGAGATCTGCCCCCAACCAGGCAGAAAAGATTCCTCACCCCTGCACTGAAGGAAGGTTTCAAATGGGGGGGGGAGGGAACCCGTTTTGCGTGGTCTGGAGCCTTGCATGCTTAGGTTTCTGTCTCATTGGGAAAGCCTATATGTATTAAACAGGCCTCCCCCTTCACACCTTCCCCCAAAGTATAGTCAGGGTGGGGGCAGGGCAAGAGGCGATGGGGTACCAAGGGTGCGGCAAGCAAGCCCTCCTCTCCTTCCATGTCTCCTTACTTGTGTGGGTAAAGAATGCCTCAACAGGGTGACAATATAGGGCATTGTCACTATCATGCCCTTTTAAGTTTTATGTAGCTTTGAGAGAATAGCAGTTCAAATGGCATTCAGATATTTGTGTTCTTGACTCGGTCCCGTGCTCTCTAACTATGGGATTTATCATTCTTCTTCTCTGATTTTAATCCGAACGCTTGTGTTAACTGTTGCAACAAGGAAACAGGGGAGTTTTGAAATGCTCCATTTGGATAACAGCAACATCTGGACCAAACCAGTGAAGAGGAATACTATGGGGGGGGGACTAAAGGTTCGTAAAATTTGTGTATATCTTCATCCTCAAGCATTTTGAAGAAATACAGGGTATATTACAGCATGAAACCAATACTTTGAATAATTCAGTACTGCTATCCGCAGAACATTTATGCACACTTATATCTAAGCAGCCGTATACTGGATCAGACCATTGGTCCATCTCCCTTAGTATTGTCTATAGTGATTACAGCGGCTCTCCAGAGTTTCAGAGTGGATTTTCTCCCAGCCCTACCTGGAGATGGTGGGGATTGAATCATGGACCTTCTGCATGCAAGGCAGATGCTCTACCATTGAGCTATGGCTCTTCCTCGAAGAAGGCAAAGGGGTCCTGAACTTCCTTCTTCTCCCTTTGAGCTTGGAGAGTCATAAGCTAATGGCAGAGCACATGCAGAAGGTCCTAAATTCCGTCTCTGGCATCTCAAGTTAAGGGACTTCAGGTTACAAGGCTTGAAAAGACTCCTGTGCTTCAGAATGGAAAACTGTTGCCAGTCAGACCAGACAGCTCTCCAGGTTTTACCTGGAGATGCTTGGGATTGAACAGGGGACATTCTGCATGCAAAGCAGAAGCTCTGCCACTGAGTTATGGCCCTTTCTCCTCCATGCAGCTGCACATAGTGATGTGGAATCTGGAAACGTGCATAGCATTCCACAAAACTCTTTTTATACTTTTTTTTAAAAAAAAAACAAGAACCACCAAGAATAATTAAGACAACAGATATTCTTGTGGTACCTTAAATCTAAAGCATTTATTGTGGCATAAGCTTTCACAGACTACGGCTGATTTCATCAGATGATGATGATGTAACCTGGCAGTGGATGGACAACCTGCCAAATCAAACCAAAGCAGATGTAATTACTCAAGCTGAAAGGTAAATTGTGAATGGAAACCAAAACCATTCTTCACTTCCCACGAGTCGTGATCATTCACTATCATTGTCCCTCAGAAGATACATAATCATAAAAATATAGAAGATGGATCTGGTTAAATCAAAGTGATCACGCTTTGATTAATAAATGGGTACCTTGTTAATTTTGGAATGCATACCAGAGTCTACATTCGCAACAGAGCATAAATCTGCCTGACACATTAATTGGATCTCACTTCATTGCTTTCCGATTTATCTTCCATCCCTGCCACTGATCTTAATTATATCCTGAAACCAAGATCTCCAAAAAAATTTATGACGGGTGTGTGAACTTGAAATAGGGCTGTGAGCCTCATCAAACCACACTGACAGCAAAACATGTGCATTACTGTGGCAGGTAAGGGTATGAGCTGGGAAGTCCCTGGCTTAAATTTCACCTTGACCATAGACTCAACAGGTGATCTTAGGCAAGCCGTGCAACACCTCTTAGGCCAACTGCATATAACACCTCTGCTAAAACATCTGCACTGGCTGCCCATATCCTACCAGGCTAGGTTCAAGGCTCTTGGGTTGATATGCAATGTCTGAACAAACTGGGTCCAGGATACCCTAAGGACTGCCTGAGCCCTTATATCCCAACCCAATCACTGAGATCATCCAGAGGAGTGGTGTTAATGGTCCTCTGTGTTACAGAGTCTCAACTGGCCTCAGCCAGAAGTCAGGCATTTAGTATTGCCAGTCCCTTGCTATGGAACACTCTTCCAACAGAGATTCAGTAGGCACCCTTGCTTTTGTTTTTCAGTCACCTGGTGAAGGCATTTTGTGCTGACAGGCCTATAGAGATGTTTAAAATGTTTTTTGAGCAGCCAGTTATTTTCATGATTGTTTTATATTGCTTTTAAATGGTTTTCTGTTGCTGTACACTGCTCTGTTTTTTGTGACAGGGTGGTATATATAAATATTTTTATACATGAATGAATATATAAGCTGTTGTCTTTCAGCTTCCCCCATTCCCTACCTCACAGCATGGGTGTGAGATATTAATACTGACCTCCTTCCAGGGGTGAACAAATCAGATTATTTCTCGTCTATGTCAATTTCACATGTGTTCATTCATTCTGTCACATTTCCACATACATCTTTAATTTTTTTAAAAAAAAAAGTTTGAAAATCCACATTTAAATATATGTAATGGTATGCATTTCTCAACATATTTTACTGTAAAATGCTAATTCTTTTATGAATTTTGGTACTTTTTAGAGCTGAGAACTGTATCACAAAACTCAGCAAAATCTGAAGAATAAATTACATTCTGATCCATGTATTAGGCCACATTCACACCATACATTTATTCCACTTTCATCTGTCATGGCTTCCACCAAAGAGTCCTGGGAACTGTAGTTTTTGAAGGGTGCTAAGAGTTGTTAGGAGACTCCTGTTCTCCTCACAGAGCCACAAATGGTTTAACAGTCCCTCTTCACAGGGAATTCTGGGAACTCTGTGTTTCCCTCCATATTATCCAATATCTGTGCTCAGGGGAATACTGTAGATCCTCAGAGGCTAATCCAGTATTTCTTAAGGAGATGATGAGTAACAGCAGGCACACTTCCTTCACAGAGCCTCATTGACTGCTACCAATCTTTCCCATGCAATGTGGAGCTGCAAGGATAGCTGGGGTGCACCTGTGTATGTGTGAAGACAGATTTTATATTCATATTGGGTGATGGTGAGGACCAACAGACTTGCCCTTGCACTGCACCCTGCAAAAATTGAGTTGTCCTACAACACAACAGGCATTCCATGACAGCTGTCAGAGTTCCTCGAGGTCAATGACAGAAGACCTTACCATCTTCTATAAGGTGGTGCATACCAAAGGCCCATCTAGTTCAGCAACCTGTTCTCACAGTGGCCAAACAGATGCCTATGGGAAGTCCACAAGCACCTCGGCTTTTCAAAACTATTATTTTAGCACATCTGGCTTTTATAAATCTGTCCTAATCATTTCCTGATAAGAGAGGGAAACACGGGGAGCAAATATACCCCCTATTAATGCAATATTGTCAATGACCCCTGTACGTAGTCCAGCCCACCAGGAAGAAAAATTGTGCTTCAATAAAGAGCCATAAATGTCAGACGAAAGTTGACTTTGTTGTTTATTAAATGTATGTTAATAATGTTGTTGCAGAGCTAAGTGCTCTATTGATTGCTAATCTGAGTTGGAAACTCTGGTCTCTGGCAGCCTGCCAGTCGACACCAAGAATGTTTGCTCATGTAAAAGTCAAGCAAGAGAGTGGCTGAGTACGTACGCTGTTGGGTATGCTTTAACGGATTCCTGCACTGAGCAGGGGATTGGACTCCATGGTCTTATAGGCCCCTTCCAACTCTACTTTTCTATGATTCTATGATTCTGTGTGTGTGGAAGGAGGAGCAATGGGTATGTTCTCCCTCCTCTGTTGGAGCCAGTACACTTCTGAACACCAGTTGCTCACAATTGCTCACAAGTACAGATAGTGTGGTTGCACTCAGGCTCTGCTTTCAGGCTTCCCAGAGGTATCTAGTTTGCTACTGTGACAAGTGGATGCTGGACTCGATGGGCCTTTGGCTTGATCCAGCAGCCAGGCTCTTCTTATGATGTTCTTTCTTACAGTGAGTCAAGCAATTGTCAGAGCTTGAAACAGGCAATTCTCCAGGCTACAAACTGACCTTCATTTTCGTCTCCTTCAACAAATGGGAAGCAGCTTTTTTCTTCCATGTATACAAGTTGGTATTGTATTTTTCTGCACAATCAGAAGGCCTCATGGGTGGCTTGGTTCTATAATAAAGTCAGCACTGCCTAAAAATACAGCCGTTATATCTGCCTGGACACTGTTGGAAACAAGATGTTGGATAAAATGGACTTTTGGTCTGATCCAGCAGGATTCTTCAGATGTTCTTATACAAAACTCAAAAAGATCTAACATAGTTGTTGAATCTCTCTCTCTCTCTCTCTCTCTCTCTCACACACACACACACACACACACACAGAGAGAGAGAGAGAGAGAGAGAGAGAGAGAGAGAGAGAGAGAGAGATTCAGTGATAGGCATTAATTTCAATGGGTCTTCTCTGAGTGTGACTAACATGCCCTTAAAAATTCCCTTAAAATTGAAAACGATGTCATTGTATAGATCCAGGGCTGCCAGCATGGCACCTATGGATGCCACTATGCCTGCCCGTACCTCTTATGGTGCCTTTGAACAGTCTCAAATATGCCCTAAATAATCAGTGGAAAATAGATTCTTTGCTATTCCTGCTCAGTTCCTGTTTGCACTGGCTCAACCTCTCCTACATTGAACATGCCCCCTTAAACATACCCACATTTAGTTGGATGCCAGAACTGGACAGCCATCCTCCCGTCCATTCTGAACAGAGGAGAGGTGCAAAGAGCTTCTCTGTGAGTGACGGCAGCGGTGACTGATGTTGGTGACATCAGTGCGGTTGATAGGGGGACATGCCTGGAACACTTTGTACTCCTGTCTCTGTTTCCCCTCTTTTAGATGTGGTAGGCATTTTGCATCATGTCACACCCCACGGCAACCATTTTGGTTTATGCCATGCACCCCATGGCAGCCACTTTGTGACTGGTGCTAATGGCCCTTTCTCAAAATTCCATATGTGCTCACGGGCCCAAATAGTAAACCCTATTATAGATGTACATTTTACCAAAGCACTGCTAACCTCAGAAGGGCCTCATGGAGTTTAGGGGTGGAGGGGGAGATTTAGTCCACAAGATGCAGCTAGGAACATGGGGACATAGGAAGCTGCCTTATACTGAGTCAAACCATTGATCCATCAGCTCACTATTGTCAACACTGACTGGCAGCGGCTCTCTGGGGTTTCAGACAGGGAGACTCTCCCAGCCCTACCTGGAGATGCCAGGGATTGAACTTGGGACCTTCTGCATCCAAAGCAGATGCTCTACCACTGAGCTATGGCCCTTCCCCAAAGAGGGACATCATTGCTATATTATCAAAAGCTGTCAGACCAGGGAACAGCAGTTTTGTGTGCCATGGCCCCACGTGATGATCTATCCAAACTGCATCTTGGATCACCTTCCTGACAAGTACTCTCAGGCTAGCCCTGGACTGGCCATTGAGTGCTTGTGGACAGGAAGAGTTATAAAATATCCTTTTTTGGAGGGGTGGAGACCTTAAGAACATAACGGTCTGCTGGATCAGGCTAGTGACCTATCTAGTCCAGGATCCTGGTCTCACAGTGTTCAACCAGATGCCCATGGGAAGCCTACAAGAGCACTCTCCCCTCCTGTAGGTTCCAGCAACTTCAGAAGCATACTGCCTCTGACCAGGGAGTCAGAGCATAGCCATCATGGCTAGTAGCCATTCATAGCCTTATCCTCTAGGAATTTGTCCAATCCTCTTTTAAAGACATCCAAGTGGGTGGCCGTCACTGCCTCTGGTGGGAGCAAATTCCATAAGCTCAACTTGTTTGAGCAACAAGGTTCTTCTGGCTCCACTGTATTCCTGTTTGGTCTTTGGCTCTGGCTCTTGGCTTGGTTTGTCAGCAGTGAGCCCTCACTCAAACCTTAGTGCCTGGCTCCTGCATCACTTTTGAGAGCACTCTATGGCTTAGAGCCAGCATGTATTGATCCAGCTGCAGTTACATAAACATGGCTTGCAGCTGCATGCCATGTACTTTGAGTTTCAGCAAAGCAGCTGCTGGGGTCTTTTATAAGGAAAAAGTGTTACAAAAACCAAAAGTCTAGTTTTGCAACATATTCCATAAATGACTGTTGATAGAAACAACAGTCTAGTGCAGCCTTTCCCAACTAGTGGGCCACCAGATGTTGTTGGACCACAATTCCCATCTTTCCTGACCATTGGCAATGCTGGCTGAGGCTGATGGGAGTTGTGGTCTGTGAGGCGTCCTTCCCTGGCTCTCCCTGTCAGGTTCCTACCTGCTCATGGTTACTGCCTGTCTCTAGGCACCACCAGGGACTCCACCAGTCCGGACTGCTCTCTCTTATGGTTTCTCTCCCCGCTCTAGCACAGATCTCAACAGATCCCCCTGCTAGGCAACCACCAGTAACGTTCCAATACTAGTATTCCCAGAGACTCTGAATACTGGTATTGTTAAAAGCAGCCACCTGTTAACTGCCTGGTGATCCTCACAGCGAGTGCCTCTAGGGATCATGCTTCATATCATCGGGGATGGATCCAGACTAAGTTAGTTGAATGTTAGTGTGAGGCGTCCTTCCCTGGCTCTCCCTGTCAGGTTCCTACCTGCTCGTGGTTACTGCCTGTCTCTAGGCACCACCAGGGACTCCACCAGTCCGGACCGCTCTCTCTTATGGTTTCTCTCCCCGCTCTAGCACAGATCTCAACAGATCCCCCTGCTAGGCAACCACCAGTAACGTCCCAATACTAGTATTCCCAGAGACTCTGAATACTGGTATTGTTATTCTCTTCACCGCTGCCACCATTTGTTACAGTTCCCCTTCAGCCTTGGTCATTTCCTTACCCTCCCTTCTGGTCTGTGAAACCCCAGCCAAGGATCAGGCCTTTGGTAAACCAAATTAAGTATTTATTACAGATAACAAAGCTAACAAGATTAACAAGATTTCTTCTTAAGGCACATAAGCATATGGTTTTACTCAATACTAATCCGAACTCCACCTCCCTCCTTCTTCACGCTCTCCTGGCAAACAACTCTCTCAAATTCACACCACATCCACCTATCAACATCCACCTCTTTCTCTTCTCCCCCCCCCCCGATTCCACTCTCACTCTTCCTTTTTATACATTCAGCCATTTTAAACACTCAGCCAATCATCTCGCATTCTACTGCCCATTCACTCCCCCTCTTTCACTCCACTTACCATGTATCTTCTAAAACAACAACACTTACCATATATACATTAATATAGAAACATCACATGGTCCAACAACATCTGGTGGCCCACCAGTTGGGAAAGGCTGGTCTAGTGTGATCCTTTTACCTTAATTTTTTTTAAAAAATAAATGAATGCATACAAGATACTTAGACAGCCATAGGTCAGTGGTAGAGCACCTACTTTTGCACACAGAAGATCCTAAGTTCAATCCTCAGCATCTCCAGGTACGACTGGCAGAGAAACCCTAGAGAGTTGCTGCCAGTCAGTGTAGCCAGTACTGAGCTAGATGGGCCAATGGTCTGACTCAGTATAAGTCAATATACATAGATATATCCCATTTTATAGTATCATTACATTAGAAAAACTAAGGTTCTCTCATGGGCAACTAATTGGCCACTGTGAGAACAGGATGCTGGACTAGATGGGTCATTGGTCTGATCCAGCAGGCTCTTCTTATGTTCTTAAGTTCTTAATTTTATTAGAATCTAATCCTCATATCAATATAATATGATAACACAAGTTTGAGACAATAAATTAGATCAGCTTTATAGTACTGAAAAATCTCTGGCGAAGACAAATGTGTTTAATAGGTTCAAAATAACAATGCTATGAGTGATGTACAAATACAGTGTAACTTGGTCTCCAAATGTCAAGTGACAAATTAATTCATAAATGAATATTTAAGTCAAGCAGCAATTGACTTTATTTTTCCTACTACGCATAACTGAAGTGCATTACATATTTTTAACTGCCAATATGAAATAAAATAATTGCACAATAAGTATAAAATTACCTTCAGGAGTGATTAACTCAGGTTGATTTTAAATGCATTGAGATCCAAGTGCAAGAAAAGGATGTTGTTGTAATGTGCCTTCAAGTCGATTTCAACTTATGGTGACCCTATGAATCAGCGATTACCAATAGCATATGTTATAAACCAACCTGTTCAGTGCAGGTCTGTGGCTTTCTTTATGGAATCAATCCATTTCTCGTCTGGTCTTCCTCTTTTTCTACTCCCTTCTGTTTTTCCAAGCATTATTGTCTTTTTAGTGAATCGTGTCTTCTCATTATGTGTCCAAAGTATGATAACCTCAGTTTCATCATTTTAGCTTCTAGTGATAGTTCTGGTTTAATTTGTTCTAATACCCAATTTTTTGTCTTTTTCACAGTCCATGGTATGCGCAAAGCTCTCCTCCAACACCACATTTCAAATGAGTTGATTTTTCTCTTATCTGCTTTTTTCACTGTCTAACTTTCACATCCATAGATAGAGATCGGGAATATCATGGTCTGAATGATCCTGATCCTGACTTTAGTGTTCAGCAAGAAAAGGTAGGTGCTACCAAAATGTAAAAAAGATGCATTTTGCAAACCCAGAGGAATCAGATAAGTCAAGTAGCCTTAAAAGAGTAAAGCCATTTTATTCAAGTGATGGGTGTTCATGACAGTGACCACATATGCCTAGAAGGAACTACATATCCAGGACTTCTCTGCACCAACAGATGTTGTTGCACAAGCCAACAGCATCAGGCCTTAACCTAGAAATCTAGCTTTTCCCACAACCATTCTTCCTCACCAAGGTAATTTTAGGAAAGGAAAGTTGGCAGGAAAGGCTGGTGACCAGAAGGGTGACCCTGCAATGCTGTTGCGCTCAAGTCCTGCTGTCGGGTTTCTCATAGGCACCTGGTTGGCCACTGTGAGAACAGAATGCTGGACTAGATGGACCTTTGACCTGATCCAGTAGGCTCTTCTTATGTTAAATGAGTCAATCTGGACCCAATTTGAATCAAGCTCATTGACATGAGTCAAGCCTCTTTTGAAATGGGCTGGGAAGAAGCTCGCCCCACCGTAAGCTTTAAGTACAACTAACTTCTCCCTGCTTGGACCAATGACAAAAAGACAGTAATTAAAGCCAAATTAGTAGATGGGATTGCCAAAATCTGGAGACTCCTTTTATACATACCCACTGTCGCATAGCAGTTGCTTTCCTCACGATGCAGTTCAGTGTATTACAATGCCCATGACCAATTGCACAGGTCTTTCCCCCTCATTTGGTCTGAGGAAGGGCAATGACAGTGTAGGAAAGGAAGTTTTGGAACTGACATACGCATATCACAGGCAAATGCTGTTACACCACAGGGAAGCAGTTCCTATGTAGCTAGAGATATGTGTGCCTATTTATCCGTGTGTACATGTGAAGGGAGACAAGATGCCGATTAATGTAGCCAAGGTGGTGCACTTCAGGTATTGTGCACTAGAGCTCCCATCATCCCTGACCATTGGCCAGGCTGTTAGGAGTTGTGGTCCACAATATCTGAAGGTAGGGATGGACAAATACGTTGATTGAACTTCCTCTTTTTTTTTTCATTTTTCCAGTCTTAAATTCAGTTCTCCACATTGCCACATTAGTTTGCAAATTTGTTTTTTTTTAAAGTCTTCAGAAAATTCACCAGCATTTAGTGTGAATTTCGCTTAATACACACACTTTTCTGTAATATACTGCATTTTGTATGTTATTTTCACTAATATATGCATTGATATGCCGACTGTACAGTAGTATATGCATTTCTATACTGCCTTCTGCAGCTTGGGACCAGGACACCTGAAAGATCGTCTTATCCCTTAGAGACCCAGTCAATCACTGTACTATACAGGTGAGGGCCTTCTGCAGGTACCATCTTATCAGGAGGTCTGTTCCACACAACATAGGATGCAGACTTTTAGTGTTGTGGCACCTACTCTTTGGAATTCCCTCCTCTTAAATATTAAATTGTCTTTTCGGCACCTACTGAAGACCTTCATCTTTCAACAAGCTTTTTAAGTAGAGACCTTATCCCATTATGCTTCTGTTTCAGAATTGCTTTTAAGATTTTTTAAAGATTGTTTAAAATATGTTTTTAAGCTGTTTTATTTTTAAAATGTTTTTTTTGGTTTTGAGACATTTTCAGATGTTTTTAGTGCTTTGTTCTTTGTTTGTTGCTCTGGTCTCCTTCTGGGAGGAATAGCGGGATAGAATTATTATTATTATTGTTGTTGTTATTATTATTATTATTATTATTATTATTTCTGTACACACTACTTGGCTGGAGAACTGCACTGCAGAATTCAGAGCAGTGCGAATTAATAAAGATGGCTGTGTTTTGATTCACATCTTGTTCTGGAAAGTGCGAATTAGGTAAGTTCACCTTTAAAAGCAAACTGAATTGAATTTCTCCCCCATCCTTCTCTGGAGGGGACCACACTGGCTATTCCTGGTCTAGATAGTACATAAAAAGAGGTACAAAGGGGGGGGCATGGCTTGCCGTTAGGCAAGATGGTCATTTAAGATCTTTGCTCCCGAGTCTCACAAGTTTGTCTCTAATAAATGCTGATAGATTAAATCATTGATTTCATCACACAAGGTGAGGAAGCCCCTGCTAAGAAGAAGGAAAAAGCTCTAAGATTGGCTTTGCCGAAGGCAAACTCTTCAGAAGAGTCAGAGCTGTTAAGCTCAGATTAAGCTGACATGACATGAGAAGGCCTCCGACAAGGAAAAGGCATGAAACCAACTAAAGTTATGACAGTAGATGGAGATACTACCTTGTTGGTTCAAGGAAGGAGATAGCAGGGGATTGGCAAGTCACGCTGACCCCTATTGACTGTAAACCTTTGGACTTGCAAACTCAGATGTCAGGGCCTGGTACCACAGCTAATGAGGCCTTTAATCTCAGCATGAAGCATCAGTCTAAATTAGAGAAACTTAAAATGGCTACCTACAATCTTCAAACAAAGTGGGAGGAACAGGAGAACAAAGCCCATAGCAGGAATATTATCCCTGAATTTGAAGAAGGGGGTAACCCTGTTGACCTTATTCTGCAATGGTTTGCAAATACCAATGGAAGTCACAATGAAATACATAGATGGAGTTTACAGAGTCTCTGGTCTGTGCACCAAAGATAGTGTCACTCAGCGAGACTTGGTGATTAAGTTTGGCAGGTTTTGTGTCAAAGACGATGTTTGTAAAGCCTTACGCAACTTTTGAGTGTTGAAATATGGCAATCATGAGGCCCATGTATTACAAGATGTGCGTGCCAAAATGCTCAAATGAGGACAGGAACTATGACTGATTACTGAAGCCCTGCAACAAGCTGAGCTTTGGTATTGGTGGGGATTTCCATTCAAATTAGTAGTGAGTCACAACAGCAAGTTCCTCTCCGCCTCTACGAAGTATGGAGCTAAAATTATGCTGTTCAATTTAGCAGCGGCCCTCCCTCATGAGGAGAGAGAGGGCAAGATTTGTTCTGAAGATGGAGGAGGACCAGGCTGGATCAGAAAGATGAAGAAGCAAAGGAAAGCCATGCAAAGCCTGTTGGTGGATCTTCAACCAGAGCACCCCAGAGGATCTACAGCTCAGCACCAAGTTCTGGCCAGTGATGCTGACTGAATCTTCACACTATCCTCTTATGCTTCTCTCCATGCAGTTATATTACAGTGGTTTACTCTTCTGAAAATCTCCAGTCCTGTCAGACAAGGGAGGCTATGTTGAGTTTCTTTTTCATGCAGGTTCACTTAGTGCCCAGCTCCCTTTAAGCAGCTCAAGGTCTTGGGCATAGATCTGCCCCATATATATGGGGTTGCCCTGAGCTCCTTCCACTTGAGAGTGCCGACATTTTGTGTTTGTTCTGGTTCCTTTTAATTGTTCATTCTCATGTTTGTTTTTTGGGAGATCTGTATCCATATTCATCATTGTTTCATGAAGATTTGGGGGGAGATGATGCTCCTTAATTTTGGTCATAACTATGAATAAAATTTAAATCCTCTCTTTAAATGTTAGAGGGCTGGGTACTCACCAAAAGAGATCCTGTGTTGCAATGTTATTAAAAGCTGAAGCCCCAAACATTATTTTCTCACAGGAAACTCATCACAGAGCTTCACACATTAATGTCCTCAAAAGTAAATGGCTTGGAGAGCAATATCACTCTTTTGGATCTTCCAAAGCCCGGGGAGTTTCCATCTTGCTTGCCACAAATTGGCCAGTAGTAATTGAAGATAGCTAGCAGATGACAGAGGGTGATACTGTATACTGTATATGCTTAAAGGCTGACCGGAAGATAGACCTATCACTCTGGGTTCATTGTATTGTCCTAATATGGACCAAGACATTATTTTTAGTAAAGTTTTGGAGGTTTGGATAACTTTGACCAGGGCATATTCATCCTGGGGGGAGATCTTAATATGGTCATGGATCAAGCCAACTGGCACTGCAAATCTGCTAGACTGTCCTCCTCACCCATCCACAATATTTTAGCATGTTACTCTTTAATGGACATTTGGCATTATAAAGACCCCAAGGAGGAAAAATATTATTTTTACTCCCCCATTATAAATCTTATGCATGTTTAGACTATCTGTTAATTACACAGGGGGAGGAAAATAGGATTACTGAGTTAAATATCGGGGTAATTACTGCCTCTAGTCATGCTCCTGTAACTGCAACTTTGTGTCTGGGAGAAGCAGATCACTCATACCATTCTTGGCGTCTTCCTATCCATTTGCTCCTGCGTAAAGAAATTTCTAATAGTCTAAAAGAGGTAATTGGTAATTATTTTAAAGAAAACTTGGGATACAAGGTACCATCAAATGTTTTATGGGATGCTGTTAAACCCATGATCAGGGGACATTGCCTTAAAGAATCGTCTGTGCTTAAACATCCAAGAATTCTACTAAATTAATGCTTTCTGCCAAAATAGCTGAATTAGAGAAAAAACATAAACTGTCTGGAGGGCATGAAACTTTTGGACCAAAAATGCAGTGAATTGGCATCTCTGGACATTGACTGCACAAATACCAACATAATCTACCTAAATCGTTCTTAGTAAGGATTTGGCAACAAGTCTTTCTTATTGGCTAGGGCTTTACATAAGAAATCTGAATGGAACAAGATTTCCTTTATAATGAACACTGATTGCATAGCTTGTTACAGTGCTAGAAGTATTAACAATGTGTTTATGAAATACTGTTCACAATTGTATACAATAGACTCTCCCACACAACATTCTATTCAAGATTTTCTGTGTAAGGAGGGTTTCAAGCCACTTTCCAATATTCACTCCAATTTCATCGATGCTCCAATTAGGGAGGAAGAGGTATATGAGGTTATAAAAAAAATTAAAAGAAGTAAAGTGCCAGGACCAGATGGCTTTGGAAGCAATTTTTATAAGTGTTTTCCTGATGTTCTGGTCCCTCATTCAACTGATCTGTTTAATCATATAATGGAAAGGGAGGGCTACCTTGATTCTTGGAAGAAATCACATCTCATATGATTCCTGAGCAGCTGGGTTCAAACCAGGATGCAAAGCTGCTGTCAGTGGTTTTGGCAGTGAGATTGAATAATGTAGTGGAAGGATGCATCCACACTGATCAGAAAGAGTTTATTCCACTCATACAAATTGCAGATGCTATCAGAAGAGCCCTAAATATAATCTCCTATAGCAACACTAGCAAGGCATCGGTATCAATAGTATCACTTGATGTACTCAAAGCCTTTGACCAGGTGGAACGGCCTTATGTTTTCCAGGTGTTAGAAAATATGAATTTCGGTTCTTGCTTTACAAATGCCATTAAAGGCATCTACTCTGAGGTGAAAGCGACAGGAGAGGTCAATGGTGTGATCCCTCCCTCCTTTTTGCTCCGCAAAGGAATTAAGTAGGGCTGCCCTCTCTCACCGTTTCTATTTGTATTGGTGGTGGAGGCACTAGCTGAATTGGCTAGACAAACTCATATATTCAAGGAGTGAGGGTGTGGGGAAGAGAGAACACCATAGGATCATTTGCTGATTACGTACTGTTGTTTTTGAGCAACCCATCTCATTCTTTACGTGTTCTGAAAGACTTATTACAAACCTTTAAAGAAGTTTCTGGGTTAGAGGTTAATTTCCAAAAATCTAGTATTTTGTGTGTGCCTGCACCTTTGAATCTGCACTAGAGAATAGCGATCAGGCTTGGCTTCTCAACCCAGCAGTATTAAATACCTTGGCGTAATTATTTCTAAGGACTTACTGCAGTTAAAAAGATGTAACTTTGACCCATTGCTTTAGCAAATAAAGAAGGATTTAAAATGATGTGTGGGAATTCATCTAACCTGGTTTGGACATATCTCAGCAGTAAAAATGAATGTCCTGCCCAGCTTTCTCTACTTATTCCATACTCTTCCTATTTGCATTGATCTACCAGAGCTAGCCTGTTGGCAAAAGCTTATTAACAATATTCATGGTGGGAAAGGGCTGGACTATGTAACCGGGTCAGTTACAGACATCATTGTGATGCTGTTTAAGGTATTCCCAATCTGAGGTTTTACTATGATGCCTGCAATCTTAAACAACTGGTTTATCTCTCTCAGAGTACTCCAAAAATCCATTGGGTAAAGATGGAGATAGGAACTAACACACACTTAAGTAGAATTGTCCCCTTTGGAAAACTCTCTTATAGTCTTGTACGTACCTCAGTTAGTCCATTTCTAAAAACTACCCTGAGTATCTGGAAAAGATGAGAGAAACATTTAGCTCCATCAATATCGCCTTTATTGCCTTTTCTTGAATACCTGCACTTTCAAGATCCATATAAATACACACATTTTGGTAAATGGGAGAACTTTGGTGTCTACAGACTGTGTGATTTGTTCAAGGGCAAAACCCCATTATCCAAACAACAACTCTTGGAGAAGTTGGGTGGCATTCATACAAACTGGTTTCAATTGCTTCACGTTCAGACATTTACTACTTCTTTGCTAAGGAACACAGGCGTTTTGCTTCCTTTTACATTTTTTGATGTAAAAATTGTAAATCCACATCTACCAACTTTAACCACTTGCTTGCTTGACCCTTGCCCTTCATGGCTCATTATGAGCTGTAAAGAGAGACTGGGCAAAGGGATCAAGGCAGAGGTAAATGCGTCCTTGGACGAGGGTGCAATGCCATCAGCCCTCAAGGAGGCAGTGATAAAGCCCATCTTGAAAAAGTCCTCCTTGGATCCCCAAGAGTTGAACAACTTCCGCCCAGTCTCTAATTTACCATTCTTGGGCAAGGTGATTGAACGAGTGGTGGCTAAACAGTTACAGACACACTTGGAGGAAGCAGATTATTTAGATCCTTTCCAATCGGGCTTCAGGACTGGACATGGAACTGAAACAGCCTTGGTTGCTCTGGTGGATGATATGAGGAGGGCGTTGGATAGGGGAGAATACACGTTCCTCGTCCTCCTGGATCTCTCAGCGGCTTTCGATACCATTGACCACGGTATCCTTTTAAACCGCCTGGAGGGATTAGGAATAGGGGCACTGTTTTACGGTGGTTCCGTTCCTATCTCTCCGGCAGACATCAACGGGTAGCACTGGGGGATGAGGTTTCAGACCATTGGCCTCTCAATTGTGGAGTGCCACAGGGTTCTATCCTCTCCCCCATGCTATTCAACATCTATATGAAACCACTGGGAGCCATCATCAGGAGTTTTGGGCTGCAGTGTCACCAATATGCGGATGACACTCAGCTCTATCTCTCATTTAAATCCTCACCAGAGTTGGCTGTGTATACCTTGTCCAATTGCCTGGAGTCCGTAAGTGGATGGATGGGAGAGAACAGACTGAAGCTAAACCCCGACAAGACCGAGGTGTTGCTAGTGGGTGATAAGAGAAGGCTGGGAAATTTAGACCTGGTGCTTAATGGGGTGAGATTACCCCTGAAGGACCAGGTCCGCAGCCTAGGGGTCATCCTTGACTCCCAGCTGTCCATGGAGGCTCAGGTTTCAGCAGTGAGCTGGGCAGCTTGGTACCAACTTCATCTGGTACAGAGGCTGCGACCCTACCTTCCTATACATCTGTTCCCACGAGTGATACATGCCCTGGTCTCCTCTCGCTTAGACTACTGTAATGCGCTCTACGTGGGGTTACCCTTGAAGACGGTCCGGAAATTGCAGCTGGTACAGAATGTGGCGACACACTTGATAAAGCAGAGCCGTCGCCGGGATCATGTCACCCCAGTGTTGGTAGATCTACACTGGCTGCCAGTTGTTTACCGGGCCCAATTCAAGGTATTGGTACTAACCTTTAAAACCCTATACGGTTTCAGCCCAGTTTATCTGAAGGAACGCCTCCAGTATCACCAAGTATGCCGCCAAACAAGATCAGCCTCACAAGACCTTCTCTCGGTCCCACCGGTGAAAACAGCTAGGCTGGTGCGGACCAGAGAGAGGGCATTCTCGATCTTGGCCCCCACCCTCTGGAACTCGCTCCCTTTTGACCTCCAACATGCCTCCTCCCTGATGGCTTTTCGTCGAGCCCTAAAGACCTGGCTATTCAGGCAGGCCTATGGGATTTCTGAGGCGGACTAGATTCTATACTGTATCAATTGAAAGATGGTTTTAGATGAATTGATGTTGATGTTGTGATTTGTTGATTGTATATTGTTTTATATTGTATTTTATATTGTTGTACGTCGCCCAGAGTGTCCGTTAATTCGGACAGATGGGCGACTAACAAATAAAATTTTATTATTATTATTATTATTAAGAGTGGAGTATCTCATATCTATAAGGCCCTCTTAAATTGCTGTATGGGATCCACTGCAAGCCTGAAAGAGCTGTGGGAAGCAGACTTAGGAGTTAACATTACAGACCAATATTGGAAAGTGATGTGGCACAACCCCCCCCCCATCAAGGTTATTTCTGCTAAAATTAAAGAATCTATGTTTAAAGTTGTATCTAGATGGTACTTTACTCCAGTGAAAATGGCGAAAATTACTGCTGGGCAATCTAACCATTGCTGGAGAGGATGTAAAGAGGTGGGTACATTTTTCCATATGTGGTGGGATTGCCGGATGGTACAATCTTTCTGGATTAATATATTCCAAGAAATTTCCTCCATTGTCTGCCAAATTATTCCACCTAACACTTGTATAGCTTTATTGTCTACCTTTCCAGAAGGTCTACAGAAACTTTCTCATAAAACTCTCATCGTCTTCTTAAGCAGTTTCCAAAATGGAAATTGCTCATCACTGGAAACACAGTTCTGTTTTTACCCTAGATGGTTGATGGTGTAAAGTATGGACAATTGTATTTTAAGAAAAGTTAACACAGTGTAGTAGAGTAAACAGAGGGATGATAAAGTCTGACAGCTTTGAAACTACTTTCTAACTTACCTTACGTCTCCAGGCTGCACTGTGCGACCTCCTGAAAGTCACTTACCTTTTTTTTTTGGACCATCTCTCACACTACTAGGTCTTAATACACAGTCCCTGGTGTCCTTTAAGTGCACGTATATCCCTTTTTCCTGTTTGAGTCAGTATTATGTGCCTCTTACATTATGTATCTACTGCTTGTTTACTGACTGTTACTCCCAAGATTTTTCTTTTGCTATTATGTTCTATTTTGTATTACCTTTTGGAAAATGAAAATTTAATAAAAATGATTTTCAGGGGGAAAAAAGAAGTCCAAAGATAAAACCTTGAGAAATGATCGTGTATCATGAACAGAAATTCAGAAAGAATGATCAGGAAGACTGGAGAGAAACCGAAACAAAATACAACCTCTCAAACCTGCAACAGAAAGAAATTTGAGAAGCAATTTATTAACATTGTCAACAGCGGTAGGCAAATCAATGGGGTTAAAACAGAAAGCAATCCCCTAATTTTAACCTATAGATCATGAGAAAGGTTAATAAGAGCAGTCTGTTGAATGTAAAAAAGGCGATATTAGGATGAGCAACTGGAAGTATTTATAAACAATCAATCATTAAATAATAAGGCATACATACTGAGATGGGTGATTACCATCTTGTTTTCTAATACAGCACAGAGTGGGGGGGCTGGTAAATGTATAATCACACTAAGAGATTCCTAGTAAGCCTCTTTTAAGAGAAACCCTTGTACTGAACAACAGTATATAAAGCTAACTGAAAACACGTCATCTGTTGATGCCGTAGGTGACTTGGCTGTCCCAGATGAATATAGAATCAATGAGGTTGAGTTATTAAGCAAGCTGCAGCAACTCCAAATTAACAAGCTTCAGGGACCAAGTGAGATTTGTGAGCAGCATTAAAGAGAGGCAGAAACCTGAAGAGTAAGTCAGATGTTTATTTCATATTAAGTATTTGCTGCTGTTGCATAGTTAATCTGGAAGACAAAATAAAACATAGAAACAAATTTCATTTAAGACAGGGAAAAATCAAGACATGGATATGATTACAGACACACTTGGAGGAAGCAGATTATTTAGATTATTACCATATATCCACAGGGTATCCTCACTTTTTTAAGATTACATAACTGTGTTAAAATCATGTTTATAGCAGAGATGAACCAAAGAGGGAAGCACTTTCCGTGGATGCTTTTTGAAGTTGCAAAAAGCTTCCTTCCTTTCCGTAATTAGGGGAGTTGGTTGCTGGGGGGGGGGACTGTTTGGCAGTGATGGCAATTCTATCCAGGAAGCATTACCCTCACTCGGAACAGGATTTGTATAATTGTCACATAGCCGAATCTGATTGGCCATGTAGCACTGTGACATCACCATATTCTGTACAGAATCTTCCACTGACAAGACTCATTCATCAGGAAGAAGCAGCCCCAGGTTTAAAGGAAAAAAATAGCACTGAAGATGCTGTAGATATGGCAGTATGAAGCTAATGATAAAATTGAACAATAGGGGTTTTAAACATTTTAGAGGAGCCACCAAAAAATACAAGTTGGCTGCCCAAAATGTTCATGAAAAAAATCAAATGTAGGACTAGTTTACAATTTGTGTCTCTTAGGCCTGTCTGCGCATGTATGCATGCCAACTTGATTTGTCTACACAATGCCTGGCTGTCGAGTACATGAACTGACTCTTCTAAAAGGTACTGCATCTTAGGTGGTACGGAAATTATATCTGTGCTATTAGATTGTTGACGGCCCATTCACACATGAAAGCCATTTCTTGATGTTGCAGTCATCAAGCAGTGAATATGCTTAATAAGACGTACTCATCCTTAGTAAAATGCCATTCACTGTTATGGTCTACTGCTCAGGTGTGACTGCCTGATATGTTGACAGGCTTGAAGTTTCAGCGGTGGGAATAGCACAGTGGCATTTCCTCTGTTCCTACTAAGGCTATTCTACAGGTGTGGTCCAGAATGCCTTCTTCTTTCCTGGTCACTACAGCACTAGTGCCGAGCCAAAATAGGACTGGGGTAGGGAGAGTTTCATGAAAAATGAGAACTGAAAGAGCTGCCCCCTTTGGCCATTTTTCATTTGGGGTGGGGGGGTCTGAGTGTGAAACGGCAGAGGAACTGTTTGGCTAGGGCCACCCATGCAATCTTTTAATCTTTTAATTTTCTTAAATCTTTCTACTTCTAACATGTATCCTTAATTTGTGTTGTATTTCGTTTTTGTTGTGCTTTCTGTTGTTTGTACATGTTTTTGTGATTTTTTACTATGATATATTGTATTTTATCTTGTTTGTTCACCGCCCTGAGAGCTATTCTGCTAAGGGCGGTATATAAATTGAAATAATAAATAAATAAATAAATAAATAATCAGTACTTGGAGCCTAATGGGCTTCATTTGCCCTCTGTGACATCAACACATAGCTAGATCTGATTGATCACATTGTGTTGTAATGTCATCATCACATTCAGTACATGAAGAATGAAACAAGGAGAAACAATGGGAAATAATGGCTAGGAACCACTGTGAACCATGAAAAGGGTACAATTAAGAGCTTTGGGGATTGCCTTCCCTGAAATCACAACTTCCACAAGAAAAAATAGAAGGTGAGAACATTTGGCTTCTCACTATGCTTTGCGTTTGTTAATGAGTTATTAGACATCTGACAACACTGAGAGAACTTTCCTAACATCTCCCATCAACCCAGAAACAATGTTTTTCAATGGAGGATTAGACAAGTTCATGGAGGATAAAGGTATCAATGGCTACTAGCCTTCATGGCTACGCTCTGCCTCCACGGTTGGACACAATATGCTTCTGAATACCAGTTGCTGGAAACTGCAGGAGGCGAGAGGGCTCTCGCACTCAGGTCCTGCTAGTGGCTTCCCATTGTAGCATCTGGCTGGCAACTGTGAGAACAGGATGCTGGACTAGATGGGCCACTGGCCTGATCCAGCAGGCTCTTCTGATGTTCTTATGAGTCAGTTTGAACTGGAAGGAGGAACCTCCAGCTTCCTGGCCAAGTGTGGCCTTCTGGGCCTCTCTAACAGGTGCTTAGGACTCTCTCCAGACCATCCCCCTCAACGGACTTTCTCTGCACCCTCCTTGAGTGCTGGTATGTGTCCTTGAGGTGTGCCAGTATCTGGATGGAGAGATATGGGTGGTGGAGGCGACAGTAACTTGACACACCTGATTGTCACATATCTGGAATGTAAACTTCTGTGCAAAGGTAAGAGTCACATCTGTTGCTTTGCCCACTTGTACCTCTAGTCCACCCAGCACTGGCATGAGGCCCCCAGAAGGCGGCCCTTGGGCTGAAAAAAAATTCTTCCCCCTCAGTTTACAGCCAAATCCAAACCCAAGATCCACTGGAATGAGTGAGTTTGGAATAGGTGGATATTGGGCTGTACGCCAGCATAACTCCCCCAGTCCAGCTCAGCTAGGGCTGCATTGGTTCAGCCCAGGCTCAGCCAGTGGAACTTAAGCCAGTAGTACTTCAGCTGGGATAAGTCCCCAAAAAGGGGGCTTTCTGTGGGGGTGTCAGGGGCAGCGCAGCACAAGGAATTACATACTAATTCCAGATCTCATGCAGCTCAATCATGTGACTTGGCAACCCAGTTTTTCTGCCTATGTTTTGCAGTGACTCTGCCCTTGGCTGGACACACCTCCCTTCCCCACTGCTGACTTCAGATCTTTCAGGACCTGTAAGGAGGTATGCATAAAATGGGGGTTTTATTCTCAGATTCATCTTAATGGATCAGAGTATGAGAATGTATAATTTGGGTGACCTCTATAACACAGGCCTTGCGTTGACCCCCAAATCACAAGATGATCGGAACTGGTTTACTAATCTCAGGAAGATGTGTACCAACATGGTTAATTAGTCATAAGGAAAGGTTAAACTCTAGGTATGCTCAGGAGTAATCCCTTTAACGAGATTAAAGTCTGAGTCAGTGAAACTCCAGAGACTGCAAGTAAAGGTTTAACTCTGGTAGGTAGAACAATAGTATCGTGAGAAATTATGTCATGTCCCAAATTACTCACTAGTATCCCCCCTTCCAATTTACATTCAGACCAATTAAGGTTGAAAGTATGAAATGGAAAGAGACTGCCTTCAAGTCGATCCCAATTTATGATGACCCTATGACCCGCAGTATTCAGAGGGGGTTTACCATTGCCTCCCTCTAAGGCTGAGAGGCAGTGACTGGCCCAAGGTCACCCAGTGAGCTTCATGGCTTTGTGTGGATTTGAACCCTGGTCTCCCAGGTCATAGACCAGCGCCTTAACCAGTACACCACACTGGCTCTCTGGTTGGAAGTATATTTAAACATAATAATTTCTAGAAGTCGGTAGCACCTGTCGGGCCTCCAACAACTTCCTCAACTCTACACAATGCACCCTAGGAACATCGGGGCTACATGGAAGCACGAGAACTAAGAAAGGGTGTGATCTTTCACGTCTAGTAAAGGTTACAGTAAGGGTGGAGCTTTGGCTCATGGGCTACATATGGAAGTTTCATTCTGATCTTGGATTGTCTCTGCATTCTTCAGGAAACGTATATCCACCCTCAACTCTTGACCTTTTTTTCTTTTTCTCTCTCTCACTGTATGACTTGACGCAACTTTCAGTGGCTTAGGGTCTCTGTTATATGCTATCTATAATGTTTATTTATTTTATTTATTTATTATTTGATTTATATCCTGCTGTTCTTCCCAGCAGGAGCCCAGGGGATGTTAGGGGATGAATGTCTGGGTAAAGGTTAGACACTGCTCACATAAATTGCAATTGTAAATGCTATACTTTGCCTGCTTCCTCTTCTGATAAGCCAATCTTTATTTTATTTTTGCGTGCTTTATTGGGGTTAAGGGTACGGTTATGCACCCATAAGAGTGTCTTGCAGGTTTAATTCTAGCAAAAAGTTCTGCTACACTCTCAGAGGTGGTGTTTGAATTCCCAGTAGGTATATATGCATGTGAGATCCAGTGTGGTGTAGTGGTTAAGGTGTTGGACTATGACCTGGGAGACCAGGTTTCGAATCCCCAGCTATGAAGCTCACTGCGTGACCTTTATATGGTCGCCATAAGTCGGAATCGACTTGGAGGCAGTCCATTTCCATATATGCATGTGGGGATTCAAACATACGTGCACAACAGATCACCCACAGCAAAGTGTTGGACCAATCACTGTCTTTGCCGGAACCTACAGCAAAGTGATTCCATTGGCCACAACTGGAGGGGTAACTGATTGCTCTACCAATCTGTTGCAAAGTCTGTCTTAAGCTGATTTTTTTTTAAAAAAAAGCACTTGAGCTTATCCAACCAGGTTTCAGAGTAAAAAGGGCAGAGTTTGATTAGTGTTGTGTGTCCCGTTTCACAAAAAAGAGACAGAGAAGCATTGGAACCAGCACAATATTAAGTGTGTCTCTACCCTAAAACTCTATTTTAAAGGCTTGTTTTCCCTCTGCCAGGCTCTGGCGAACTCAGCCAGAGTAGCCCTACCCTCCTGAATGGAGTCTCGGATTGGGGTAAATGTTGCTGGTTTAACTTAAGATGGTGTCAGTTCCACCAGCTTTCTATACTTAGGATTCCTCTGCCCAACATTCAGTTGCCAATTATGAGTAATCAAGACACATATGACCCAGGTTTTTACTACTTTACATTTCTTTAAAATAAGCTCTCCTTTCCTTGGGAGGCATCTAATCTTAAGAACCATACAATTCTCAAATTGTAGAATTTCTGGCCTGTCCTTTCTTAAACTGTCTGGTGCATTATTTTTTCCCCAAAGAACCCACTTGAACATTGGTGGTTACAATTTTGTATTTTTTCCTATATGCCACCCATTAGTAAGTTGGCATTTTTACTAGGCCATAAAAATAAAAAAATAATTTTTGTACTGCCTTCCTTAGCAAATAAGATCAAATCTCTCTTGAAAGTAATATGTAGCATATTTTACATCTTGCTACTTTATTGTTGGATTTTTCAATGTGTCTATTTTAACATTGTACAATGAACATATTTTATGATCTCTAGAACCGGTCTGTAATAGCTAAGACCTAACAATAAATTGCTATGACCGGATGCAGATGGTTGAAAATATTTAATAGGACTGAATCATCAATGCTGGGGGAGGCAGCATAAAGCCCAACCTATCAGTTTGTGTATTTATTATGTCTACATTCCTCTTTTTGTCTGAATAGTTGAGGACAGCATGCTTAGAATTCCAAGACAGTCTCCCATCCAGGCACTAACCAGAGCCAGACCTGCTTAGTAAATTCAATAAATTCAGTAAATTCTCAGGCAATTCTCACCAGACCCGTAGCACTGTGGAAGTGACCAATGGCTCTCCCCACTCCTAGGAACTTAGGAAAACAGGAAGCTGCCATATACTAATGAGCCAGACCATTGTTCCATGTAGCTCAGTGTTGTCTAAACTGACTGCCAGAGACTCTCAAGAATTTCAGAGAGGAGTCCAGGAGATGCCAGGGACTGAACCTGGAACCTTCTGCATATAGAGGAGATGCTCTACCACTGAGCAACAGCCCTTTCTCTCCAGGAACCTGTCAAAATCCCAATGCAGTTTACAACAGCAGATGAAAACATATCAGCACTATAAAACAACAGTAGATTGCAACGTATCAACAGAATAAAACCATCATGATGAAACATAAATACAGTAAAGCATCATTAAAACGGGAAAGAAGGAAATTGGGAATGAGAGTCAATGGTCAGCAAATACCTGGGCAATAAGGCATGTTTTAATCACCAATGGTGACCCACCACTTTTAGTACCCCCCGTATTGCAGGGTCACAGTATTGCAGGTTGTGATACAGATACAAGTATGCTTACCAATCTATGCTAAACCAGATAATATGTGTAGATTAGCTCATGATCTCTGAGCAGGTTTACTCTCTCCTCCCCTTTCCTAAGTAGCATGTGGCTGGATTCATTCACTTGAGACATGTCTTTTCTTCAAGGATTTCATGTGGTTAAATCTCTTTTGTTGCAGCTCACAGCCTGCAGGAATTATTGGGGAATTATGTAGACTATGTGGAAGGCCTAATGGAGGGAAGATGTAGCCTTGCATTAGAGAGCTGCACCTGATGAGCCCTGTGGCCTGTTTCAGTCCTACGGTCTAATAACGGATTGTTGATTATTTCAGCTGGATAGGCATTTTCTCTGTAGTCCTTCAATTTCTTGGGGAAAAATGGCTATTGATTGCTAAGAGGCCTCTGTCCTCATTTTATGGAGGCGGGGGAGGGATCTCTACATCTGATGATTGAAAAACTTGATCCAAATATACTCTAGTTCTAAGACATTTGAGAGACTACTATTTGCTCATGTTATTACCCATTTGTAATTCAAGCCCATATGCGCTCTCTTATGTAAACTAGAAGCATCCATTTGACGATACAATTTGGCAAACGTATCACAATGGGAAAGCACAGCTGATAATCTCCTTCGAATGGATAATATGCGTGGAGTGACTTGCATTCCAGTGAATCTCTGACTCTTGAAGTTCTTGGCATAATAGCTTCCCAGAAATGTTGCAAGATGTGGGCATCAGGTCAGCATTCTGAAGTAGGACCAAAAGAAAAAAAAAGATTTCTGAAGAGTTCCTTCACCTTTGTCTGAACTTCTTAAGTCTTCCTTCTGTTTCTTTTTAAAAGCTCCCAGCATATCTATTTTATCTGATGTCTCCTTTGTGCCTTAGGCTCCAACAGTGCCTTAGTTCAGACAGCCACTGATCAAAGCCAGGGCTGCTGACAGCTGGCACTCAGCCTGGGACAAGATGCGAGATTATTTATTTATTAGATTTATATCCTGCCCTTCCTCCCAGTAGGAGCCCAGCCCCCTCCTAAATTTTCCTACAAACCAAATGTTACTACTTTCTTGAAACACATTTTTAAGTGCCACAGGGTGGAGCCAATTCTGTAGTTGCGGGTTTCTCCTGCAGGACCAAGAGCCAGGCCCCGAAAGGGCTCCTCTGCCTTTGACAGCTTCATAAAATTAAAGCAGATTAGAGCATCCTCCATGGCGCAGAGTGGTAAGCGGCGGTAATGCAGCCGAAGCTCTGCTCATGGCTGGAGTTCAATTCCAATGTAAGGAGGAAGTCGAATCTCTGGTAAAAGGGGTCGAGGTCCACTCAGCCTTCCATCCATCCATGGTCAGTAAAATGAATACCTGACATATGCTGGGGGGTAAAGAAAGGCCGGGGACGGAACTGGCAATCCCACCCATATGGTCTGCCTAGTAAACATCGCAAGACGTCACCCTAAGAGTCGGAAACACCTTTACGTTTTTAGAGCATATTATAAAAGGGTCAGTCTGTAAGCATGTTAAAAACTATGCAGTGATGATTAGAAGCCAACATGAATTTGTCAAGAACAAATCCCGCCACACTAATTTTATCTCTTTTTTTGATCAGGTAACCTCCCTGGTAGACTGTGGGAATGCTGTTGACATAATATATCTCAACTTCAGCAAAGCTTTTGACAAAGTACCCCATGATATTCTGATTAGCAAGTTAGCTAAATGTGAGCTGGATGGAACAACTATCAAATGGATCCACAGTTGGCTACAAAATTGTACTCAAAGCATGCTTATCAAGGGTTCCTTCTCAAACTGGGGGTAGGTAACTCCTGGGGTACTGCTTTTATTAATGATTTGGATGAGAAGGTGCAGGGAATGCTTATCAGATCTGCAGATGAAACAAAATTGGGAGAGATAACTAAGACCGTGGAGGACAAAAACAAAATTCAAAGTGATCTTGATAGGCTGAAGCATTGGGTTGAAAACAGCAGGATGAAATTTATCAGTGATAAGTGCAAAGTTCTACACCCAGGAAAAAGAAACCAAATGCAGTTATAAGAAGGGGGATACTTGGCTTGACAATACTACATGTGGGAAGGATCTTGGAATTGTTATTGATCACAAGCTGATTATGAGCCAACAGTGCGATGTGGCTGCAAAAAAGGTAAATTCTATTTTAGGTGGCATTAACAGAAGTATAGTTTTCAAATCACATAAGGTATTGGTTCCCCTCTATTTGGCACTAGTTAGGCCTCATCTTGAGTACTGCATCCAGTTCTGGATACCACCTTTTGAGAAGGATGCAGACAAACTGGAATGGGTTCAGAGGAGGGCAATGAGGATGATCAGGGGAGTGGAAACAAAGCCCTATGAGGAGAGACTGAAAGAACTGGGCATGTTTAGCCTTGAGAAGACTGAGGGGAGATATGATAGAGGGCCAGGATCTCTTCTCGATCATCCCAGAGTGCAGGACATGGAATAACAGGCTCAAGTTGCAGGAAGCCAGATTTCAACTGAACATCAGGAAGAACTTCCTAACTGTTTGGGTGGTACAACAAATGGAACCTATTGTCTAGAGAGGTGCTGGGCTCTCCAACACTGCAGGCCTTCAAGAGGCAGCTGGACAGCCACCTGTTGGGTATACTTTAATTTAGATTCCTGCATTGAGCAGGGGGTTGGACTCAATGGCCTTATAGGCCCCCTCCAACTCTATGAATCTATAAGTGATGGGCAGAGCAATCCAACTGCTGGGAAGCCGGCAGAGGGGGGGCGATGGAGGAGGAGCCGGCAGAAAGTTCCACGGTATCCTCCTCCTGCTCAGGAGATGCATGCCTGGCTGAACACAGGCCCCATTGGGAGCAACGCGCACAAGCCAGGCAGGAGGTGCCAGCTCCCACAAACAAGCCTCCTGGGGAGTATGCACTCCCAGTAGGCAGCAATGGGGCATATTTAAAATTATTTTACTCCTCTGTCCTTTTGGCCGGTGGTTTGTGGGGGGATTGGGACCCAGGGGAGGGGTCTGAATGTCAGGAGGATCTTGTGTAAGTCCCCCGCATGGCTCCTCCCCCATTACACCTCCGGAGCACCCCAATTTGGGGACTTCTTGCAGCCCTCCATCCACCAGACTGGCCATCCTCAGTGGACCCCCAGCGGCATTGGAAGGCTCCTGGTGGAGCTACATCTCCACCACGATGGAGAGCTGCTGCCGGCAGAGGCCAGCACAGCCTCCTGGAACAGCCACTGCTCCATGGCATCCAACTCACCCCAGCCCGGCAGAAAGGTGAGTTGGGGATTGTGCCCTTAGAGTGAGAAAGACTGAAAAGAAATGAAAATGAAGAACATTTATCAGAATAGTGTAGTTTGTGAAGGGTGCTGAGAGTTGCTGGGCAATTCCTAGGCCACATTCACACCAGACATTTATTCCACTATTATTCCACTTTAAACCCTCATGGATTTCCCCCAAGAATCTTGGGAAGCGTCGTTTGCGAAGGGTGCTGACACTTGCTAGAAGAGTCCTATTCCCCCTCACAGAGCTACAATTTGCAGAGTTCTCTGGGAAGAGGGTTTGATTATGGGAACTCGACAAACGACACTTCCCAGGATTGTTTGGGAGAAGCCAGGACTGTTTAAAGTGGGATAATAGTGGAATGGTGTGAATGTGGCCTTATTCTCCTCACAGAGTTACAATTGTCAGAATGGTTTAACAGTCCCTCTGAAGGCACATGAGGCCAGCTCCCTGCTGAAGCTAAGCAGGGTCAGGTCTGGTCAGTGCCGGGATGGGAGACCCCCTAGGAACCATATGTAAGCCGCCTTGGGTTTCTATCAAGAAAATAATGGGGGGTATAAATTTAATTAATAAATAAATAAATTTGGGAATTGTGGCCATATGAGGGGAAGAGAGGTACCCTAACAACTCTCAGCACCCTTTGCAAAGTATGTTTCCCAGGATTCTTTGGGGGAAGCCATGACAGTTTAAAGTGGAATAATAGTGGAAGAAATGTGTGATGTGAGCGCTAGTTAGCAACAGGAATGGGCAGGTGAAAATATTTCATTCATTCAAGTTAGGCCAGGCAGGGCAGGAAGCCGAAGGGTGAATATGGCTTTCCACGTTCCTCTATCTGCCCCTTGTAACCCTCCCCAGGCTACATCCCTCACAAGCCCTACTTCACTCTTTGATAGTAGTTCACTGGTTTAGCCCCGTCACATGTTGGAGAGCAGCTCAGAGAGCATAGCTTAGCAGCCCTGCCATGTAGTCTACTGCCGATATTGCAGTTCAGAGGCGATGTAGAGGTTGGTTTAGTTTTGTAAATGGTGTTGCAATTAGTTGGTTTAGTTAACAACAACACCCTGTATCTACTTAAATTGCCCCTGCAGACCTCCTCTCAAGTGAAAAACCAAGCACTCAGTTGCATGCACCATTGACCTGCATGCAGATTTGTTGCACTTTTAAATGCTCAGAAGCTTTTAAAAAATACACATGAAGGAGCATCAATGTTACAGCGGGGACTCCATTTTCCCTTGGCTTCAGACACAGGTATACTTCAACATTTTCACTTGTTCCCTCTATTTCTTATGTTTGGGCTGTGAGTGACATTCCTTATGTAGCCAGAATGGCACCATGCAGAAGAAGGAGATATGAACAGGTTTAGAGAAACTCCAAGGTTTGCAGAAGTACACTTTTTTTTAGATTTTAAAAAAAGACCTTCTTCTTTTAACAAGCCTTTTAAGTAGAGACTTTATCCCAGTCGGCATCCATGCTGGAATTTCTTTTTTTGATGTTTTAAACCATTTTTGTTTAAAAGATGTTTTGTTTTAAAGTTTTTAAAGATGCTTTGTTAAATATTGTTTTAAAGATGTTTTGTTTTAATATGATTTAAAGTCTTTTGCTTTTAAGATGTTTTAGAGTGTTTTTAGCATTTTTCTTTGTCACTGTGGGCTCCTTCTAGAAGGAAGGGCAGGATATAAATTTAATAAATAAATAAGAAATGTGCAATGATGTAAAAAAAAAAAAAAAACCGAAAAGGCCCAGTGCAAACTGGCTGACTTCCCCATGGGCAGGGAGAAGGTGACATAGATTGCAGCAGCTGGGTTCCTGATTAGAGACCACTCCATGCTGCAACATTTTGTTGCAGGCCCTACTGATATTATCTGAACGTACAGGCCCAGCAGCAGCACGCGGCCAGGTTAGGCCCTGGCCAAGGACCCCTAAGGGGTTTATGCCACTGCCGCCATCTCAGGTGATGGCAGGCATGTGTGCACAGCATGTGGGACATGCACACTGATGCCAGAGGTAGGTGGGGCTGGCGGACCTATATATGCCCCACATCGCCTGTATTGGGAGGGAGTGTTGGGGTAAACGGGGGCCCAGGGGCCCAGTCCCGCCTAGTGCAGGCCCTGTGAATGCATATGAATCCATTCATAAAAGGAGGAAAAATATAGAAAGTGCTAAGGAGCGGAGCATGCCAAACATGTGAACATGCACAACCTGAACCCCACCAAATGGTGCCATGATGTCAAGGAGATTGAGATTAAGGACAGACAAAAGAAAGTACTCCTCCAAACAGCACATAGTTACATTATGGAAAAGGCAGTGATGGCTATCAACTTGGATGGCTTTAAACGAGGATTAGACACATACAAGGATATCACTGGCTACTAACCATGATGGCTGTGCTCTGCCTCCACAGTGGGAGCCAGCATGCTTCTGGACACCAGTTGCTGGAAACTGCAGGAGGGGACAAGTGCTCTTGTGCTCAGGTCCTGCTTGTAGGCTTCTCATAGGCATCTGGTTGGCCACTGTGAGAACAGGATGCAGGACTAAATGGGTCCCTGGCTTGATCCAGCAGGCTCTTCTTACATCCTTAAGGGGTATCCATAGGTATGGTAGGAGCATTTTCCTCCCTTTTTCTTCCTTTCCATTATTTTAAAGTGCTACAAAATAAATTAAAGCATCTGAATTCAAAATGGTGATTACGCAAAAGGAAGGATTATCTGCACAGGTGTGAAAGCCGGGATGTGCAAAAGTGAAACCAAGTTACCTGTGAACTTATAGCTGATTAGCTCTCTGTTTCACCCAGCCATACAAATGAATCACCACATTGACGTCACACTTCAGCAACTGCACACCAGCATTGCAGTGTCCCACGTGGAAGAGAAAGGAAGGGAGCAGACGCTTCAATAGAGGGCATGGCATCTGGCTCCACTGAAAGGGAGGCATGTAAAGGTAGCAGAAAGTCCGATGGGGGTTGCCAACCTTTCGGGCCCCGTGGAGAAATTGTCATAGGCATCACATACACATGCCACCGTCAAACACACACATTAAAACCTGTTCTACTGGCTACCATAGAATGTTTTTACAATTTCTGTTGCGAGTAAAGCACCAGTGCTTGTAACCAGTAACCTGAACCAGTGCAGTGGGGGGGGGGTGTCGTCAATAGACAGAAATTTATTTATTTATTTATTTAAAATATTTCTATCCCACCCTTCTACGCTATAATAGGGCACTTAGGCTGACTTACAAAAATAAAATCAAACGTACATAATAAAATTGTAAACAATAAAATCACCAAAACATTAACATAAATTAAAATATATAAAATACAATTAAAATACATGAATACAATAAAGATAGATAGATAGATAGATGATAGATGATAGATGACAGACAGACAGACAGACAGACAGACAGACAGACAGACAGACAGACAGACAGACAGATAGATAGATAGATAGATAGATAGATAGATAGATAGATAGATAGATAGATAGATAGATAGATAGATAGATAGATAGACAGATAGATAGACAGATAGATAGATAGATAGATAGATAGATAGATAGATAGATAGATAGATAGATAGATAGATAGATAGATAGATAGATAGATAGATAGATAGATAGATAGATAGATAGATAGATAGATAGATAGATAGATAGATAGAGTGGTACTAAAGGGGACTACAAGGGTAAAATTTAATGTAGAAGGCATAAAATCAGTGTCAGGCTCTACCTTCAGTCCCTCTTTTTCCCTTCCTGATTCCTCCTTTTGCAACCACTTGTTGATATGCAGATTGTTCTTCTCAGGATTCGCTTCTTTCTTCTAGTTAGTGTTAGTGTGTGACATTTACTTTTATTGGATGTCCCTCAGTTCTAGTATTAGGAGAGAGGGAGAAAAACTTTTCTCTGTCCACATTCTCCATGCCACCCATAATTTTATACACTTCTATCATGCCATCTCTTCCTCGCCTTTTCTCTAAACTAAAAAATACCAAATGCTGCAACCTTTCCTCAGAGGGCAGTTGCTGCATCCCCTGGATCATTTTGGTCACCCTTTTCTGAATTTTGTCCAACTCTACAATATATTTTTGGAGGTGAGGTGACCAGAACTGTATACATTATACAAAAGTACTTCCATTTGTCTGTCCTGGATCTTCCAACATACACATCCCTGGTACATATCCCATTGCAAGCATTTTCATTGCAATTGTGTGACCTGAAGTTTCTCCTTGTGGTGTACAACGCTATCCGCTTAAGAGACTTGCATACTCCTTAATAAATGCATGTAAGGTCCTTATTTCCAAGTTTGGCTCAATTTAACATATGCTTACCTTATGGAACGTAATGGAGCTAGCAAATTAGATGTGGATCAATGTAAATTACCAGTTTACAAATACAGGGCTTGGAATGTAAACTCCATTTTTCATTTTGGGAGGCAGCCCGTTCCTCATTAACTAGCATATGGATTTTAAGACCTAGGCTAAATGAGCTTTGCCAAGACTTCCAGACCTAAGTTGGTGCACAAAGCTACTGGGCAGTTTCACTTTTTCATCCACGTCTCTCTCCGTTCGTGCGTGTCTAATAACACCAAAGGAGTAGAGGCATTTAATAAACCGTGTTTGAATTGGAGTGATTCAATTAGGCTACACTTTCTTTAATCTGTATGCACTTTGGACAGAAATTTCAGTCCCTGCTAATTAAACATTGGTTAAATAAGGAAAGCAAAGACGTCTGAAAACTCTGAGAGTTCCACGGCATTTACGAGGAAAACTCTTCCCCTTTCCCTGTCGACAGTAATGCGCCAAATGAAAGATCTTAGAGACATACTGTGGCATCACCACTCAAGCCTTTCTTGCTTCTCCCTCATTAACTTCTCCTAAGTTAAGGGGCTTTATTGTAGCAAGATGAATCTGAGATCTCAGTGGCATCTCTGAAAACAGATGTAGCCTACATAAAATGATTCCCATCACCTTCTTTTCCAAACTAGTTAACTCGCCAACTGTCAAAGTTCTGTAGGAAGGAGCGTAGGAAACGGCTTTATGCTGAATCAGACTGTTGGTCCAGGAAGCTCCAGCATAGTCTACAGCAGGGATGAGGAACCTGTGGCCCTCTAGTTGCTGTTGGGCTGCATCATTCCAGACCATTGGCCGTGCTGGCTAGAACTGATGGGAGGTGGAGTCCAGCACTAACTAAAGATCTCCAGGTTCTTCATCACTGGTCTGCACTATTGGACAGGGGTTCTCTGGGGTTTCAGACAGTGGTCTTTCCCAGCTCTAACTGGAGATGCCAGGGATTGAACTTGAGACCTTCTGCATGCAAAAGATGTGCTAACTACCACTGAGCTGTGTCTCTTTTCGATCATGGCGGAGGGAACACAGATCCACTGTTTTTAGCAGGACCTGCACAATTCCTGTAGCATCCCATTTCCCATTGCATGCTACATGGTCCTTTTTCTAGAGGTGTCAGAGATGGAACTTGAGACCTTTCACATGCAAAGCATGCACTCTACCACTGAGCTGTGTCTCTTTTCGATCATGGTGGAGGGAACACAGATCCACTGTTTTTAGCAGGACCTGCGCAATTCCTGTAGCATCCCATTTCCCATTGCATGCTACATGGTCGTTTTTCTAGAGGTGTCAGAGATGGAACTTGAGACCTTTCACATGCAAAGCATGCACTCTACCACTGAGCTGTGGCCTTCCCGCACATGCAGAGAACACATGGTTTGCATGCATAAGGTCCAGGGTTCAATCCGTGGCGACTCCAAGTAGGGCCAGGAGAGACTCCTGCCTGAAATTATGGAGCTCTGCTGCCTGTGTAGACAATACTGCCCTAGATGTAGCAAGGCAGCTCCTTATGTTCCTGTGTAAGAGAGAAATTTGCCAGTTGTAGCTTGTCAGTGCAAGGGTGAGGATTAAGCTGGGGGGGGGCTGACCCCTTCCAGTTCACACCAAGAACTATTTGGACTTTTTGAATGCTTTAGTCGCATATCTGAAAAGTGTAAACTCTTAGAAAGTTCAGTGCAAGCACTGCTCTCCGTTCCCCAAGAAAGACTGGGAAGGGAAGCAAAGGGGTCACATCAGCACAGGCCATTCACAAAGGGTAAGGTGCCCTGGAATGGAACAGGGGATGGCACAGAGCTTTGAAAATCTGTTGTCAGAGCAATACAAGTGCCTGACCAAAGGAGGCTTCATACAGGAGGTTCTGCTCAAATCAAATTGCAGTCGCTAAGGGTGGACAAATCTGTACAATTTCATTTCTCCGTGTCTCATTTCTCCAATCTTAAATTCAGTTTGCCACATTTCTGCACCAGTTTCTGAATTCTTTGTAAAGTCCTTGCCCAGTATATTTTTTCAAGCCATTCCCCCTAATTTTAATGCATTCGTGTATGTTATGTTCATTAATATAAGGAATTTTATGTACACTTTTCCATAGTATACTCATTTTTGTACATTTTGTTTGTTTATTTGGTTGAAGAACTGATTCACAACCTTCAGAGATCTCTGAAATCCAAAAGACAGCTGTGTTTCATGTCGCTTGGCTTTGATGTTGCATTACGTTATCTCAGTTTTAGATTCCACCTGAAAATAAACTTGTCCATACTACAAGTTTAGGGAAGGGCAGAAAGAAAATAAATACTATTACTCCTCCGTGAAAGTCCCTTCTTCTAGTGTTGTTCCTAGCTTTTAGATTTTCCTTCCTCTTGGACAATCAAGGGAAAACATTTTAAGTGGCTGCTATATAAAGGATAAACTAAGCAATTGGAAACTTATTGTGGAATGCAACTAGAATGTTTTTAGTGGTTGCTGGATTGCTTTTTCTGTCCAGAAACCCTGAAAAGGCCTCCACTGAGTTGCACATTTTGGGAAAATCAGAAATTTTACAACTTAGGTGGCCAGCCAGCCAGCTAGCTAACTGTAATGTACACAGCACTTTATGCCTCACGGGCTGTTTTCATCCTTTGCTATCAGATAATCAAGAAAAAGAAGAAAATAGCCACTATGATGATAGTATAATGGCTGCTTTACAAGAGTAAAGGGTAGCCATTTTTACAGATCATAGAATCATAGAATAGTTGAGTTGGAAGGGCCCTATAAGGCCATCGAGTCCAACCCCTTTGTCAATGCTGGAATCCAACTTTAAGCTATCTCTTTATTTCCCCCTTAGCACTAAGCACATAATCCTACTTTACTCATTACAATAACTGTAGAATAAATAAACTCTTATTTCTTATTGCAGGCTTCTTTATTGCTGGCTGGGTAGACAGCACAACTGAAACTGAAACTCAGAGCTAAAGAAAGGCCAAGGAGTGGAGTCTAACTGTAGCCCGTAATACCAAGTTCTAATATTTAACTTTTCAAGGGTCATGTTACAATACTGGCAGGCTTTTTTCAGGATCACTTAAGTAATCATAGGGTGATTGCCATCATGAAAAACCCACCCTCAGTCAGGGACAGTCTTGAGTGAGCAGATTTTGGGTGTTCTTCCAGATAAGGATTTTGTTGTGCACTCATCCTGCCTCATTCACTGAATTTTTCCTAGGATCCTATTCTTAAATTGCTCCTGTTCTTAAAACAAGCTATCTTTATTTAAATGGAGGCTGTCATTTTTTGTAATGTCACAAATTAAAAATAAATTTCCAAAAAAAAATCCTGGGGGGACGGCGAAGCACAGCTCTAGTAGGGATGGTGCCTCTATTCCCCCACCCCAGCTACAGGCCTGCCGCAATGACTCCCAGGGAGAGGTGATGCATCAAGAGAAAATATGAGACTTGTCTCCCTAGGTGAAGTACCCACCTTCAGGCCAGGCATTCCTACAGGGATAGGAATTCTTGCGAGTAGCTGGTCATTCTCTGCCTCTGCTTAAAAGCTTGGCAAGTAGGTAGGGAAACTTCATAGCTCCTGTGCAGTCACAAAACCCTTGCTACTGATCTTGGACGTCTGGATCTTGGTTTTGATTCAGAACCAGAATTATCATTGCTATTCCTTTGCCATGTGAAAGCATTTGGATTATATTGTTGTGTGCCACCCCAATCTCCAAGCAGTGAGAGATATCCAGGGCTCCCTGCACTTACCCAGGGATTGGTTTCCTTGGAAAGAGGATCAGCTGAGACTGTGGTGTCTTTATGAAATATGGTTTGTTTATTTACACACATTCCAACCTGAGCTTAAAATGGAGGGGTTCAAAGCTTCAGCAGTCCAATAGATCTTGCATTTTTCATCAGGCTTACAGGAAGCACCCTAAAGCCATGGTGCAGAGCCAGCCTCTCTGCCTGCCTCCAGCTCCCAGCCTTTCCTTCAACTCCATTCAAAACACAAGCCTCTTTTTGGCCTCAGGAAGGGGGGGGGCTGTCCTGAAGAGTTTCAATAACAATAGGATCTCCCTGGCTCATTCACCAGTTAATGGGCACTTGACAGACCCATTAACCTATCTGGCCACTCTATTAGAGTAACAAAGGGAGATCTGGCCAGCAGCGCGGATTTTTCACCTCCAGGTGCAGAATTCCAAATCAGAAGCTGGAAGGGGACTCATAGAAATCATCCCTCTCAACCCCAAACCCATAACACTATTCTGCTCTTTCCACAATGCTGAGCTGGTACCATTAGTCTGGATTTATCAGCATTCACTTCTTGACTTACAAGAAAGTACATTCAAGTTGGCGAGGCTCATTTGATAGCAGCCAGAAATTGCACCTATAGTGTTATTGGCCCAGCCTTGTGGAGTGCTCTGCCAATAAAGATTCAGCAGGCACCTTCTGTTTTGCCGTTTATACACCTGCTGAACATTTTTCTATGCAGCCAGTCTTATGCCAGCAATTGACAAGATATCTTTCTGCAATAACTAATTAATGGATACTGGTTTTAAATTTTTACCTTTTTTGTATATGTAAATGTGATTGTTGTAAACCACTTTGAGTTTTTTGTTAATGAATAGCACTATACACATATTTTTATATAAATAAATTCTAAGAGAAAAAGAAATCTGAATAACGTGTATGCAAGGGATCCACCACTTTGCTTCATTTTCAGTCCACCGTTCCATTCATTCCTAGTGTTGTGTGCACCCCAATCTCCAAGCGGTGTGAGACTTCCAGGGCTTCCTGTGCTTACCCAGAGTTTGGTTTCCTTGGAATAAAGGTCAGCAGAGACTGAGGTGTCTTTAGGATACATGGTTTATTTACACATATATACAACCCGATCGAAAGACAGTCCATCATATCTTACTTCCCCACCAGGCTTTCAGGGAGGCTTGGGAGACAGAGCACTGAGCAAGCCTCTTTGTCTCCTCTTTTCAGTTCCAACCTTTTCCTCAGACTCACACTAACACAGAGACCATTTCCTGGCCAAGCCAGGTGAGCAGGGAGAGAATCACTTTCCTGCCAGAGTTCCTATAGCATCCTTTGGCATGCAGATGAGCCCACCAAGCGAACAAAGAAACTGGTTTGACTAGTTCAGCAATTTTCTCTGCTAACTCCATCTACACAGATGCAAAATCAGACGCTGGAAAGCGGACTTCATCCATTCCAAACCCCCAGTCCTATAACACTGTGTTGCACTCTGCTCACCCTCCACCAAGAATAGAGGGGTTCAACAGGTTCACATGGATTTTTATTATATTTAAGGACCCTGTTAAGATGGCTGTGCACTAAGATCATCCAGAGGAGCTTTGGAGGTCCAGCTGCTCTCCACTAGAAGTCGGGCATTTCATGTCACCAATCTCATCCTGTGGAGGAGCACTCTTCCAGCAGAGATCCAGCCCTTTTGACTCTCAGGCCTCTATTAAAGATCTTTTTATGCAGGCAGGTCTTTGCATCTGTTTAAATTGATTAGCCAGTCACTTTGATGGTTTTGTTGTCCTCTTTTTGTAATGATGTTGTATGTTTTGTTGTTGTACATTAAAATGGTATTTTATGATATGGCAGTATAGAAATACTTTTATGAACAAACAAAAATATAAATAAATAAATAAAATAGGGGAATAGAAGCCCCTATAAAGTTTTAAAATGGCTCCACTATATCCAATTAGGTCCACCTAATAACACAAAACTACATTTATTCATCCTAGGTAAAGACTTCTCTTTTCCCCCCAGGCTTTTAGAATTTTAATTATTGTAGTTTTATTATTTTAGATGACATTGTAAAGGTTTTTAGTGTTTCAGAGCACCATATTTCTCCACTGGTAGTTTTAATATTCTTAATGGGGATTTTGTGTTCATTTGCATGGATTTTTCACATTCCGCCATATTAAATTAAACATACTCCCCATGCCATTCTACTGTGTCCCGTAAGCTCATTTCAAAACAAAATCTTACAAAACTTATAGTCCTGAACTCAGAAATGCTTACGTTTTCATGGCTTCCTCTAAATTTCCATGGCAATACACCAAACAGTCAGAGAGAATCTAGAGTTCAAAGTGAAAAATGAGGGGGGGGGGTGAATTCACACCCCTGTTGGACTTTTTTCTGTCAGTGGTCTCATAATTTGTTGAAATTAATTACTCTTTAGCCATGTTCACAGAGTACCTGTAATCCTATTACTGACCTTGCCCCATACTCTGACCTTCATCGTTTAAAAGTTTTAAAAAATGCATGGCTGGCTTTTAATTAATTTAAGAAATTTAACATTGGAGTCTATGATAGCACAGGAAGAACCAACTGTCAGTGTTCTAAAAGCCAGACTCACAGCTGTTTGGCTTGGCTAATCAGGGCTCCACACCCACACCAGCCATTTATTCCATTTTAAACAGTCATGGCTTCCCCCATAGAATACTGGGAAGTGTAGTTTCTGAAGGGTGCTGGGAGACTCCTATTCCCCTGACAGAGCTCCAGTGGCCAGAGTGGTTTAACAGTAAGCCCCTATCCTGGTGATTGCAGCTCTGTGAAGGGAATAGGACATCTCATAACAATTCTCAGCGCCCTTTACAAACTACAATTCCCAGGATCCCTTGGAGGAAGCCATGACTGTTTAAAATGGAATAATAGTGGAATAAATGTGTTGTTTGAATCTGGCCTTAGTGTAAGACAGTTTGTTGGATGCCTCATGTCTGGTGTGGATGTGGCCAGGGACAGCTTGTGCTCAGAGGCACATGTTGCCAAATTCTTCCAAGCTACACAGGAAGTGGATTGAACTGTGAAAGACCAACCCAAATTGTGTGTGCATTTTGACAAATTTGTAGGGCAGTACAATGTCTCAGAGAGGAGGTCAGGTCTCTTGCTCCCCTGATGAGCTGTCCAATTTCCCTGCTTTTCAAAGTTTGATAGAAATATATGTTGGCTATAGGTACATTCTTAAACTGCAAGGTTTTTTTTGCCTATTAGTGAATCCAGTTGTGGCCACCCACCAACAGAACAGACTTCTTCCTTCACAACAGGACTTCCCCTTCCAGTTCTTCCCCCTGCAGCCCCCCTGGTGATCCAAAAATAATCAGCTCCAGACATTTGAGGGATTCTCCTGAACAAATTTGGGGGGACACAATGCACAGAGAGGATATCCCCCAACAACTTCTGTTTAAATTGGGTTTTTTAAGTGATGTTGATTAATGTATTTTTTAAAAAATATGCATGTTGCAGTATTCTATTTCTAAGTTGTCTAGAGCTAGAGGCATCTTGCTTTAGGCAGCACACAAATTTATTAAATAATAACAATAATAAGAAACACAAAATGGCCATCAGCAGCTCTGCAGTGGGATGAACACACACGCTCACACATACATACATGCAACATTGGTGTGGAGGTCGGGACCTTCATCAATGGGATGCTTTCTTTCTTCCTCAAGCTGAAGGTCTTCTTTGCAGCTCCCTGCAAATACAACAACAACAACAACAATAATAATACTGTTGCAGAACAACCATGGATTTTGACATTATTAGTTCTGTTCTGGTAGCCATTAAATGGAAGCCAGAGAGAAATTTGGAATAGTACTTTGTAAGTATCTTGTATGCAAGAGCTCCATGTGAGAATTCAAACACTTATGGGACTCCTAGCATATGAAAGTTTACTCTCAGATATAAGTGATCCAGGACAAATAGTGCCTCCGTGGCGGAGAGTGGTAAGCGGCGGTAATGCAGCCGAAGCTCTGCTCACGGCCGGAGTTCGATTCCAACGGAAGGAGGAAGTCGAATCTCCGGTAAAAGGGGTCGAGGTCCACTCAGCCTTCCATCCATCTGTGGTCGGTAAAATGAGTACCCGGCATACTCTGGTGGGTAAAGAAAGGCCAGGGATGGAACTGGCAAACCCACCCCATATATACGGTCTGCCTAGTAAACGTTGCAAGACGTCACCCTAAGAGTCGGAAACGACTCGCACTACAAGTGCGGGGACACCTTTACCTTTAGGACAAATAGTTCTTCCTCGGTGAATGTTTACTTGTGTATTTAAAATATGTTAATACTGCTTTAATTAATTTTACTGCTGGTATGTTCTAGAGTGTCAGACTGGGACCTGGGAGACCAGGGTTCAAATCCCCACTCGTCCATGAAGCTCACTGGGCAACCTTGAGCCAGTCACATTGTCTCTGCTTAACCTACTTCACAGGGTTGTTGTGAGGGGGATGCCATGTTTCTATATCATCTTGAGCTCCTTGGAGGAAAGGTGGGATATAAAAGTAATAATAAATAAATAATTATTCCAGGGCAGTTTAGAACACGTAACAATAAACACAGTTCATTCAAACCCCACAAATACCTGGGCTGTGCAGTGACCACAAGATTCACCTTATATTTAACAAACAAATAAATAAATAAATAAATATTTGTAGGATTTGGAAGCACCCTGATCTATTTTAGATGTACTTGGTATCATTCAGATTCGTTCATTATATGGTTTTGAATCTGATCTGTTAAATCCAAAGGTCTGTTTTGCCACCATTGACTATAATGAGGACTCCAAAAACTGATATAACTTTGTTTTTCCTTGTCACATAAGTCGATGAAATTTGCAGGCAAATGAGCCTCCCAGAATGAATTAACTCAGCCAAATCTCAGGCAGATCTATCCAGGGGGCTTCCTGCAGGGAACTTTAAAGTTGGGTGGGGATAAAAACAGGGTAGCTTCTTTTCCGTATCCCCTCTTATTTGAAAGTGGTGAAAGGTTGTTGGGTAATTGACCCTTCCCTTAGGATGCTCACTACAGCCTAACCTGCACTTGCTTCCCTCTAAGCCACAGTGAACCTGTCAGCTCTGGCCAGCAAATGCAACCAAATCATTCAAAACGATCCTCCTCTTTGATATCCCTTGCTGTGCTCTCCTGTGACCCTCTGGCCAATTGCATAAGCCAGGGACAGAGAATCTCAGGCACAGGCCCCCAGTGCAACTCTCCAGGCCTCTCTGTCTGCCCCTGGGAACTCTCCAGGGGCTACACATCAACTCCCAGGCCTCACTCTCTCTCCCCAGGTGACACCCCTTGCTGTCCCTACCTCAGACTCTCCTTGCTGGAGGGAAGGTATCTCTGAATTACAATAATGAAACTTGCTTGCCTGGAGGGAGGATGGAGAGTATGTGCTCTACAAAGGTAACATTTACATTCATTGCTCCACCCACTTTTGCTTCTGGCCCCAGCCACCACCAGGACATGGCCCCTAGAAGGTTGCCCAGAAGAGGATGTGGCCCTCTTACTGAAAATATTTCCCTGCGTCTGGTGTAAGCAGTCCCCAAATTGCCTACACAGACCCTGCAGACATTGAGGAAGAGCTGTAGTTCAGTGGTAGGGTATCTACTTTGCACACAGAAGGGCCCAGATTCAATCCCCGGCATCTCCATGTAGAGCTGGAAAAGACTCCATGTCTGAAACACCAGAGAGCTGCTGCCAGTCACTGTAGATAGTACTGAGTTTGAAGGACCAATGGCGCGATTACGTATATTGCAGTGTCCATGTTCCTATGACACGCTGCAATATCCCTGGTGGGAAAGAGGGGGTCTGCCAATGTGGCCAAACATTTCCAGTATAAGCCTGTTAAGGGAGGCTGTCTGCTGCCTTCTGATTGGCCTAGAGGCCCTGCTTCACAACACCATCCCTTGAATTGTATGCCTTATCCTGCAGGGGGTGGCAAACACAACCCTCTGCCTGCAAGTTGAGTAACAACTTTCTGGATTTCATACTGTAGCATCTGCGGGAACTGCACGCTGACAGCCTAATGAATAGGCACAGCAGTGATTCACATTGATATAAGCAGAACATTTGCAAATATGGGTGTTATTTAGCGATATTTGGCATTATTTGGAAAGGTCTTAGAATGCAATTATGGCTTCAGTTGCTGTGCATGTCATTAATACCAGCTCATTTGCTGTTGTGGTTTGATGAGTATGAAAACATGCCCGATGTGTTGCTATAACTGTATATTTTACAGCAAGAAGGTCTTCTACTTCAGCACTACTGAGTCATGTCTTTATGACTCATTTAGTCATATAGTTATATATTTCCAGGACATCAATATAATTCTTCCTTTGATTTGTTTTAAAATGCGGCCTAACAAAGAGTTTGGAGAACTTGAATACTCGCTTACAACTTTGTGACATTTTGGATGACCCTAGCAAAGATATTAACATAATGCATTTTTAAATATCTTTTTTTTTATGGAACTACATAGATGCTTTTAGTGTGATATGCAGAATATGACATTTAGCTGTCCAGAACAAGGTTCTGTAAAGTGTAGGAAAAAGATCTTCCACTACCTGAAGATGGGACTTGAGAGGAGGTTTTACATGCCCTTCAAAGATTAGGTACTACAACACATAAGAACAGAAGAGCCTTCCTGGATCAGGCCAATGGACCATCCAGTCCAGCATCCTGTTCTCACAGTGGCCATCCAGATGTCCGTGGGAAGCCTGAAAGCAGAACATGAGTGCAGCAGCATTCTCCTCACCTGTGATTCCCAGCGAATGGTATTCAGACAGTGAAGGTACAACATAGTCATTTTGGCTAGTAGCCATTGCAGGGGCAGCTGGTGGCTCCATGTCACTGGTGCAGTGGAATCCACTCCAGGTTTTAGTCTGAACTTACAAGGAGCTGTCCAAGATGCTGCAGCAGTGCTGCAGCTGGCATGGCTTCAGCTTAACTGGATGGTTCTGGGGTGCAGAACAGTGATGAGGCTGAGAGTGCGCAGGATCACTGGCGAGAGTTCCAGAAGGGCTCTGCTGGTGTGTCTCTGCAATCCTGACCTGGCCACCACTCTGCCTCACCCCAGCTTCATCCATATAAGCTGTTGTTGTCAAGAGGGCAGCTCCCCGCCTCTGCTTCACCACACTGACCATTAATGGGTATCTATTATTATTTTTTATTGTTATTTATTGGATTTATTGGTCACATATTACCCAAAGATCTCCAAGCGACTTACAGCACTGTTAAAAACAGAAGTAAATATACCATACCATAAAAACAAAATAATAAAACAACAACCACTCCCATACCACCCCAGAAAACTTGGGCAGCATGCTAATGCAAACAACATAATGTCAATCTATCAAATGCCTAGGGGGAAAAGTTAAGTCTTTACCTGGTGCTGAAAAGATGACAGTGAAGGTGCCAGGCAGACCTCACTGGGGAATGCATTCCATAGATGGGGAACTACAACTGAAAAGGCCCTCTCCATGTGCTTTGGTTAGAGTTGGAGACAGAACCAAGTCCTTACTAGATTTTATTTGTACAAAAAAAGGGTAATAGCCATTCTTGCTTCTTTGTCCTTGTAGCCCAGGAGGCATCCAACAATCTGTTTTACACTAAGGCCACATTCACACAGTACATTTATTCCACTATTATTCCACTTTAAACAGTCATGGCTTCCCCACAAAGAATCCTAGAAAGTGTAGTTTATTAAGGGTGCTGAGAGTTGTTAGGAGACCCCTATTCCCCTCACAGACCTGCAGTTCCCAGAGTTCCCTGGGAGGAAGAGGGATTGATTGTTAAACCACTCTGAGAACTGTAGCTCTGTGAGGGGACTAGGGTGTCTCCAGCAATTCTCAGCACCTTTGGCAAACTACACTTCCCAGGATTCTTTGGGGGAAGCCATGACTGTTTAATGTGGAATAATGGTGGAGTAAACGTATGGTGTGTATGTGCCCCTAGTTTTATTTATTTATGTATTTAAACATTTATCCAAATAAAAAATTACAAAATTCATATTAAAGATACTTTTAAAAAAGTGAGGAGGATTTTTAATCTTTTTCTTCTTTAAAAATTGGACACAAGAGAAACATTAGTCCAGAAGCTGTGGATCAGGTCAGTTTGCATCAGACTAAATTCCTCAAGCATCACTAATCATAACTGACTGCAAAGCGCTCATCTCAGCATAAAATAATCTACAGTTATGTTTATACCAAAAGGAAGTTACTTAGTTTTAAATGTATTGCACCTATTATCTTTGTAACTGCATTTGGAATCTACACCAGAGCTTGCACAAGCATGAACTTTGCTCTTCAGAGTATCAACCCTGTATATACCAAACATATTGCAAAATCTTACCAGCAAATGGCTAGACACAGAGGCGTCCTTAAAATTGTTTGTACTGAAAAAAATGTAATGATAGGAACATTAAAAATGCATAAATATGAATGCAACAAGGCGAGATATGACTGTATTACTAGAGAGTGAATTATGAGTTGAAGAGACAAGCGACTGTGAGATGAGATTGGAAAAGAGATATGGAGTCAAATCATCACATGGGTGTGTGTGGAGTGAGGAAACTGTCTTTGATGGCAGGAGAAAATTGGCAATTTTCTGAGGCATGTATACAGATTTCCAGAGTTGGGACATATGCATCAAAATAACTCTGCAGCTTACTGACCTTGGCAATGCAAGAGAAAGAATTGTTACTGTAGGCATAAACCACTTCTGAATTGCAGTCTTTGATATTCATAGTACAAAATAGGAAAGATCTCCTCAACTAGGATAGCAAGTATTACAATTTTTCCTCTGTAGACAAATGGCAAAATCCAACACACCAAGTAAACTATGGGCTCATTCACACAGGAGCTATACTTCGTATTAAAGACAAAGCTTTTGCCATCGCGATAAATGTGCAAGGTTCACACTTCCTACCTTCCAATCCGCTGTTTTCCATTCACACTGAAGGGAAAGGATCAATCACATAGCTTCCTAATGACCACGTCCTCTTAAGGTCAAAATACCACTTCCCCTGGTTACCTTGGCAACCGAGCATGCTCAGTTTGTTTCAGAGTAAGTTTCATAAAAAAAAGAAAAAACCCTACGATTATTTGTATTTTCATAATCCAGCTGAAATACAAATATTTGTTTGAACAGTATTGTGCTTTTTTGCACAAGTTAGGGGGGAAAGAAAAATAAAGCACCATTTGCAGCAGGCTTGCAGAACAGGAGCCAGCAGCCGAACCTTAAATGAAAGAAGGGAGGAGGAGGGAGTGGGCGTGGAGAGGGGAACAATTGACACACCCACCTAGAAGCATCGGAGCGCAGAGTCTGCAAGCGCTAGAGATATGAAGTGGAGGCATTTTTTCCTTCCCTTTTCAGATTTTAAAAGGATTGGGTTAGTACAGATTTACAGGGGGGAAACTGTGTGATAGCTTTTGTTTGCCAGTAACATCATGTGAACCATGAGGATTAAAAGGGGCTGTGAGTAGCACCAGACTCATACTAAACCTCCATGTGAATCAGCACTATATGTGTCCACAAGAGTGTCCATATTGGACCAAACTGTTCCCCTGTCTCCAAATGTAGCCAGTGCTGGCTAATTATGCAGCTGTAAACTGTATTGTTCTTTTCTGATATGCATTTTATATTTGTGTTTATTTTCTGTGAGTCACCTTGAGGGCCTTTTTGGCCACAAGGCAGCATAGATATAAACTGTAATCAGAGCTTGGAAAAGTTACTTTTTTGAACTACAACTCCCATCAGCCCCAGCCAGCATGGCCACTGGATTGGGCTGATGGGAGTTGTAGTTCAAAAAAGTAACTTTTCCAAGCTCTGACTGTAACATAACATAACAAGATCACAAAGCACAAATGTCTTGCCTAACAACTTTTGAAAGGGACAAACACAGTCTTCTTGGGAGTCTTTTCGCTCCATAATCCGCCCTTTGAACTATAACTAATGTTGAGCTCCTAATGGAAAGCATACAAAATAGATTTAGCAGCTTGCAACATTTACCATCCATATCACGTTTACATGGGCTCATTGAATAGTCCAGGGTTCTGGATCACCAGTAGTCCAGAAGTTTCATTAAGGTGGTCCATGGCAGTGACTCTGTTTTATTTATTTTATTTTATTTATTCTCTTTACTGCTTCTTTTATTTCTTACTGTATTTTATTGCATTAAAATTTGAATTCCATATATTTTTTACAAAAACACTTCAGCATCTAGCATAGTGCATTGCAGTTGCGAAATCAGGCAGAAAAAGCATTAAGTGATCCATCAAGACCCTCAGAATTTTTCAAATGATCCGGGAAGGGGACATGTTTGGAAACATTGGAAATAATCCATTCCATCCCATTTCTGCATCAATCTACTATTTCCTAATGCAAGTGAAAATCTGCATTTTTTCACAGAATTACAGATTCCTAGATTATTTTATCTCACACTTATTTTTTAACATGTTTTGGTAAATTTCTTGCACCGAAAACTACATTGTAAAATTTGGAGAAGTGAAAAACCCAAATATATACATATAACTGTAAATGTACTCCCTACAAGTTCTAGGGTTTTTGTGGTAAGCGGTATTCAGAGATGATTTACCATTGCCTGCCTCTGAGGCTGAGAGGCAGTGACTGGCCCAAAGGCACCCAGTGAGCTTCATGGCTGTGTGGGGATTCGAACCCTTGTCTCCCAGGTCATAGTCCAACACTCTAACCACTACACCACACTGGCTCTCATATAATTTTGGTATATTTTTATATAAATAAATAAACAGAACTTGGGGATCATCCAAGAAAATTGATTGGAAGTAGGTTTGGCACAGATCACACATCATTTGTTGCAATGCATCATGAATGTATAGAATTTGCTACCAATAGCATGCATGGCTTTAAAAAGGGATTCGACAAAATCATGGACAGGTAAATAGAACTTCAATGGTCAAAGGCAATATACCTGAATACCAGATGACTGAAGCCAATAACAGGGGGTAGCCACCGGCTCCATGTCCTACTTTTGAGCTTCCCAAAAGGAAGCAGAATCCTGGACAAGTTGGATGTTTGGTCCAATCCATCTTCTACACTTCTATACATACAACAGTTCTCAAGAGAATTGTAACATGGGATAACAGATCTAGCCAGCTATGATTTCCTTGCAGAGAGAGGTTTGAAATAAATATGGGGTCAATTTTCAAAATATGGAGGAATCACAGAAAGAATGTTGCTCTAGTCTGAAAGTGCTAGAAATGTATTTTATAAATGTGTGGTTGATTTCCCAAGCTCCAACCACTTGGTCTAAGGACTGTGGCTCTTAAAGGGTCCCTAAGGGGCAGCCAAACACTCCTACACCTTTCTGTGGCCTCTGTCCTTGGTTCTGGCATGTTCCCTGCACGATTGCACAGGAAGCACTTGATTTATTTATTCTTTTACAGCTCAAGTTCAGGAGACATGATCGGTAAAGTTTCCAGCTCAGGCTCCTCAGGGTCTAGCTCATGAATCTTGTGTTCTCTTAGCTGTGAAACACCAGCATCAGGACCGTGGTCCAGTTCCTCATTTGGGGAGGAATTTCCTCCCCATTTCCTCACCTGGATCCTTCAAGGTGAAAGCCACAATACTGCGGTCTAAGAGCCACATGTGGCCATCAGCCCAGTTTCATGCCTCCCTCAGCCTAATTTCATGTCGGTGGAGAAGAAAAAACATAAGAAGAGCCTGACTGCTGGATCAGGCCAAAGGCCATCTTCTCCAGCATCCTGTTCTCTCAGTGGTCAACCTGAGAGCTTCTAGGAAGCCTTATTCATATATAACCATTCATAAGCTGAGAAATCTCTAAAAACAAGAACCTGCTTGAGCTTCCCTATACATGACTGATATCTTGCCAAGAAGAACCCACAGCATGAGCCAGTGGCCAATGTACATGGATTTCCATGCTGTGCATTACTCTCCCTGGCCCATCACAAAGCTGCTAAGCCACCCATGGCAGAATCATTTTGTGGCTAGTGTAAGAGTGCCAGTGGTTAACATAAGGACATAAGGAGAGACCTGCTGGGTCAGGCTAAAAGTCCATCTAGTCCAGCATCCTGTTCTCACAGTGGCCAGCCAGTCAGAAGCCTATGGAAAGCCCACTAGCAGTGACAGGGAATTTTGTACTTCAAGGACTGGGGGTCCTTGAGGGAATTGAAGACAGGCTTGCAGCAAAAAGGTAGGCCTTTATTGGATGTCAAGCGTATGCTTGGTCAGTCTCCCTCTGTGTGAGTGGAGAACTGCAACATGGCACTGGTTGCCTGGGGTTTTTATACATTTCAGAACAAAGACTTTAGCATCTACCAATCAGGAGGCTACACATCAGTATGACATATGCATTACAGTATTACATAGGCATTACATAGTTATTGCATAGGCTACATTATGTTCTAGTCAATTTGGCAATGTTCAGAACTTCCCATCCCAGAACATTTTTGCTGTGAGCTGAAGACTAAAGCTAATGAGCTAAGCAATTTAGGTAAGCATTTTAGCTACTGCAACTTTTCCTACATTTTGGAGAGTACAGGGATGTCCAGAGATGTTCAATGTCTATTCAGTGTTATCTTAATTGTTTAGAGTTCTAGCTGTTCCATACAAACCAAAACAGTCAAGGAAGGCAGCTCCAAGAAGAACAGGATTCTGGCTGGCTACTAAGCTTATTAAATGTTAAACTAAACTATTAAAATGTTATAAAACTTTATAGCTTTATAAAAGAATATATTTTGCTTATTGTTTGTATATAAAGAATTTCCCTAACAGCAGGACCTGAGTGTAACGCCACTCTCTCCACTTGTGATCCCCAGCAACTGGTGTTTAGAAGCAGATTGCCTCTGACAGTGGAGGGAGAACAGCCATCATGGCTAGGAGAATGAGGGGAAACTGTGGGAAACAGGGTGGCAGAAAGAGAATAAGAGTGAAGGGGTTGGCGCCCTCTTTAGGCTCCAGCCCTGCCAGCATTCAGCCCCTGACACACTCCTCCCAGTGGAGGTGGGTGGCTCTGATGTCAGTGGGGCAGTGAATCTGCTCCAGGTTTTAACCTTTCAAGGAGCTGTCCAAGGTGCTGAAGCCTGAGTATAATCATTGCCTCACTGACATGAGAGCCAGCAGTCTCCACTGACTACCCCTGAAGGAATCTGGCCTTCAATAGGGAAAAAAAAAAAAGGTTGCCCACCCCTGGATAAGGCAACGCTGAGATTCTTACTTCGCTGTAATACTTCATACCACTGGGCAACTAATACAGCCATTAAGCCCTAATTACATCAATCGTACAGGAAAGAAATATTTATTTGTTTCATTTATGTCATTTACTATCAAAATGACCTGAAAGCAGATTACTTTTTAAAAAATATCCAGTTATATAAATATAACATTTAAAACAATTTAAGGGGGAAAGAGTACACAATTCAACGTAATATCCAAATACGTAACAATAATCATATCAGTATAAAATTCATGTGTGTGTAAATCACTTATTAAACATAAATCAAAGTCTCAAAAACAGTCTACCCACACAACCACTGTCACAATCTTCCATCGGCATCAGCCACTCACAGCCATATACACAATCATTACACCATGGCCCAGGTTTTTCTTTTTTATCACACATCCCTTTCATCAATCCTTACACATAACAGCCAATAATAATAAAACACATGCATCATAATTGCAACCATAGTAGGAGCCAACAAATGTATTGACATCTGCTTTCTGAGCAATAACTCTTGAATCTTAAATGGTAAATTTAAATCAGGATCCACCACTAAGTCACAAAAAAAATGTGCAGAGGAGGTAGCATGTTTGTGGGTATGTGCATATACATAGCCAAAAAAGAGAAGGAACATCTTCAACCCCTGGGGACTTCTTGTTATCATCAGTAAGTACTGAAAATCTATTTGTAACTAGAATAGTAAAAGCCAATTTGTCCACCCAAGCTGTTTTGGGGGACAAGAAATCATTAAATACATACCAAGATCCCCTTTGTTTCCCCCTTTTAACCATTTCTACTCATTTTTCTTAGGATAAAATATTTTCAGTTCAGCACTGTCATCAACTCCTGGAAAATGAATAATTCTGGTATGCCCCTGAATATCACCCATCATTCATTTCTACATGCGCCAGTCCTAGTCTATTAGACACAAAATACCAGGATGTGCCCTTCTACAAGCCCCATTGAAATGAATGAGGCAATTTACCATGCTCTTGAGCAGCTCCCATTCATTTCAATGGCACTCGTGCCAGAAAACGTCCTAGTGCTTTGTGTCTTGTGCAATCTACTCCAATAGAAAGCAAGTCCGGCCTAACATTAGGCAGAGTCTGAGATGGCCAAGTTGAGCAGCTGATTTGGGGTATCGTGAAAAGGCAGCAAATAACTTACTTAACACATGATTATTATTGTATCTTCACTGCCAGAGATCGGAAGAGGCACTTGTGGATTGTCTGCCTTAGATACCAAAATAACCCAACACTGTCTACATCAGCCTTCCCCAACCTGGTGCCTTCCAGATGTTTTGGACTACAACTCCCATCATCCTCCACCATTGTCCATTGCTGAGTGGGGCTGGTGAGAGATACGGTCCAACTTTATCTGGAGGGTACCTGACTGGGAAAGGTTAGTCTACACTGACTAGCAACAGCTCTCCAAGTTTTCAGATGGGCACCTTCCCCAGTGTTCTACCTGGAGATGTCAGGGATTCAACCTGGGACTGTCTGCATGCAAAGCATTTGCTCTATCAATAATATGCTGTTTCCATAATATGAAGCACCTTGGACAACTTGAAAGTTTGGACTAAAACCCGGAGCAGATTCCACTGCCCCACTGACATGGAGCCACCAACCACCATTGAGAACAGTAACTGAGTCTCTTTTCAGTATGGCCCTGGACACGTGCCCACATCGTCTCAAGTTAATACCACTTCTAGGCAACTCCCACCTTTAAACATTGGATAACAGATTAACCATTACAAGCAGGGCCTTTCCTCTGTCTCTTCTTCTTGAGGCACCTTTAACAGACAAGCAGTGATTTTAATCACTGTCAAGCAAAGACAGCCATAAACAATCCAAGAGATAGATCTTCCCTGGCATGACCCTTATTCACTTCAAATAAGAAGTCACTGCCCTTGATTAACATTGTGCTGCTGAATTTGATGTCCCCATAGTGACATTGATCAAGGTTTAGAACAAGATGGAAAATTCAGTCCCATGAATAATTTTTCTCCTCCACCATTTACTTGGCTTCTGAAAAAAACAGGACCAACTGGAGTTAAGAGGACAGTGTGCCGTTCTGATCAATAAATGTGCCAATGGGCCTGGAGTCACAGGCTTGTGTGCAAGAAGGAGAGCTGGTTAGGGCCGACCTATAGCCCCAGTGAACCAATCTCCATTGCCTAGCTGTAGGACTCCCATTCAAGAAAACTACTGATGTCAGTTGGTAAGCTCCAGTTCCACACCATACCCTCTGTTTATACCGGGGATAACCAATGTGGTGCCCTCCAGAGGTTGTGGACTACAACTTCCATCACCTCTGACCATTGGCCATTGTGAGTGGGGCTGATGAGAACTCTAGTTCAAAACATCTGGAGGCCTTCATATTAGCTACTCTGGTTTCTACAAACTGTTTGCTGACTGAGCACAAATGCCCCAGACAAGGACTCATGCAGAGAAGCCCCAAGAGATAGGTTGGGCTCCATCTAAATGGCAGTATTTGGGACACTGGGGCGCAACCCTTCCAACAGAATGTCAAGCAATTTTTAAAAATCCTATCTCACACACATTTTGTACTTCTGTCAGAGAAGCTCTGCAAACATTTCTGTCAATCTCCTGTTCTCTGGCCAATCTGATCTCTGTAGCCCTCCACCAGTTCTAATCCAAAAGTGCAGCTATGGCAGAAAGGTCCCTCCCATGTTTCTTTAGGCAGAAAAAACATGTGACTGACATTTGAATTGTTGGGAAATAGCCTGTTTTGCTGCCTAGACTGGGAAGGCTCTTACTCCATCTGTTGTTATGAGGACTAACCAGCAGTCTCAGTATAGGTCTACTGGGGCTACCTTGAAGAGCAGTCCGAGCATGCTCAGAGCTGTTTTCTCAAAGGCCACACCTCAAATCACATTCTATGTAGCTATCCAGGAGAAGCTGTGGTTGCTAGTTTGAGCAGCTTGTGTTTTTCTCTCTCTAATATATATTTTGTAGGCCTCTTAGCTGTCGCACTACAATTTCCTTGGCCACAGATTGGTGGCACTGTGGACTATAGTGTGCCTGAGCTGCAGTGGGCTCAAGGCCTTTTTGGGGGGGGAGGAGGAACATGAGTGGCCAGATTCACTGAGCAGACAGCAGGAGAACGAGCCGGCAGTGACCACGGGTTGCAGCCTAGATGACCCATAGACCTGCTTCGTGGGAAGCCTTGGTGTTGGTACCACAAGGCCCAGGCGGGAGGGGGCAAGGAAGGAGGGTGGGTAAGGCCTGGAGGAGAACAAGGGAGCAGGGAGGTGCCTTGGTGACCTGAGGGAGAAGGAAAGGGAGGTGCCTTGGTGACCTAGGGGAGGGGATGGGGTTGGCACACAAAGTATGCAGGGGCAGAGCCCCTAGTTTACAGTAGGGCCCCACTCATATGGCGGGTTATGTTCCAGACCCCCGCCGAAAAGCGAAAACCGCCAAAAAGCAGAACTCATTGAATAGATGACGCCCGAAAATCACCATAAAAGTGGAACAAGCACCGTATGAGTAGGGCTTTAGTCTAATTGCATCTAATTCAGACCGCCGCATTAGCGAAGCGCAGTAAAGTGGGGCTCTACTGTATTAATATTTGTGAAGAGTGAGCAATAGTGGACAGAGTGTGTGAGTATATTTCCATAATATCTATTTTTACTTAATCATTTGCATTTATTTTGTGAATGGGAGAGGATTGGGAGGAGAAATGGTGGGTGGCTTCTGTGTGTGTTAAACTTTCAGCACTTGTTTATTGTCAGAACTGTAGAGTTTGTGTGTCCCAAGGTTTGAAAGAAGTATGGAGGTTTTGCAGTCCTGTTTTTCGCTAGATTTTAAAAACTGTGTGTGTGTGTTTATGTATGTTTGGCTACTGTGAGAACATGATGTCAGAGTAGATGGGCCGCTGGCCTGATCCAGCAGACTCTTCTACTGTGGTGATTATCAGACGTACTGTTATGCAAAGGATACCTGTTGTGGAATCACCTTATTAAATACAAACAGAGGTTCCTCATTAGTGAAGCAGGTGCAACTTGTGCATGCTCATGTCATTTATTTCTGAGGCTTATGGTTCCTAATCATGTCTCCTCCGCTCCAGTCTGTCAGAGGAAGCTGTTTATGAGGAGGAGTTGATGGTGCTAATAGTTAAACTCATTAGGCTGTATCACACTTTGAATATTGCCTGCACATTTTCCTTCTCAGTAAGCCAATTGGCAAGAGCCCTCTTGTCTTTACACTTTAAAAAAACAAGCACACTAGAGGATCTGGAGGCTTAACTTAAAAATCCTTCTCTCTGTCACTGGCTGATTGTGTAGCATTTGGTACATTACTCCGGCATCCTTTCAATCAAAGGGGTAGTCAACTAGCCATGGTTTACAGTAGAAATGAAACAATACTCAAGTTGCTCTTCAGAGGCTAGCAAATGCATTATTCCATAAATTTTCACAGGTTTCCAAGAATGATGCATTTGATGAAATGGACTTTAGCAACCCCCCAAACTTATACCATAATAAATTTGTTGGTCTTTAAGGTGCTAATGCTGTTCTTGTTGTTGTTTTGCTAAAATTGCATTATGACCTACTTTACAGAGCTGTTGTGAGGATAAAAAGGCTATAAAACACCTAGCCAACCTTAAAATGTTATTTCATAAAGGAGGGTGGTGCAGAGGATAGTGCAGAGGAGAACTCAGTGTGCAGAACCTTTGTGATGTACGAGATCATGGACTGGACCCTGCTTGCATATTTAGCTACTGTGCACCATTCAAAATCCTTCATGGAAAATATTCAAGCTAAGGGTGGGCAAATGTTCCCCTTTTGGTTTCTCTCAGCTTCCCATTTTTCCATTCTTAAGTTCTGTTCTCTACATTTCCACTTCAGTTTGTTCGTTTGTTTTCAAGTCCTCCTAAAAAAACCATCCGCATTTTAGTGTGTATTTCTTCTAATACACAGTTTTGGATGCAATTTTCCCTCATGCAGGCGTTTTTGTAAAAGGAATTTTCCCAAACATAATGCATTTCTATGTGCACCAGAACATACATTTCCATATGCATTGCTTTGCTGGAGAGAACTGCAAAATTGCAAAATTTGGAAAAATGTGAACTGAAAAGAGTGCCTATGTTTTGGAAAGTGCAAGTTAGGTAGGTTGGCCTATAAATGTGAACTGAATTCCTCTCCCATCCCTAGACCAAGCTTTAATATACGCTGGAAGAACTAAGAAGGTTGCCGATCAGTTATACCTTTATCTGATCCACAGACTACAGACTGACCTTGAAGCTTCTTTAAAGATTTGTGGCCCAGGAAATAATGGCCAAGGGTGGCTGATAGACTAAGCAGCAGCACGGTATATGAATCTCTGTTGAGTTTACTCCCAGTAGCAGTATATCACTGTAGTGCCAGAAGTACTACTTATTCTAGCATCTTTACCTCTGCCAGCATTATAAGCACTTTATCTTTCTCCGTATCATTAAGGGGGAGAGATCTCGCAGAGTGGCAGGAAACAATTTACACTTTCCGACAGAAAAACAAATATATATGACAGGAAAGAAATAGGAGGCCAGCAACCAAGCCTTCGAGAAGCATTGCAAAATGAATGAAAGCAGAGGGTTTCTAGGCTGATATCCTGGTTGAGCTTTATACAAAGCAGGGGTGAGCAGACGTCACTATTCTAAATCTCTTCTATTCTCAGAGGATTCTTCTGCATTTCAGTCTGCACTGCCTAACTTGGAGAGTTTCTGAAACTGATTTCAGGATCAGTTCATATGTAGTTTGCTGCACTTTATCAGTCAGCATCTTGGGTGGGGTTGTTTTCATTCACATTTGTGACATGCTTAAGCAACAAGCAAACAGAAATCTTGATGTGCTTTCATCAGGATTCCCATGTGCATGTTGATTTTGTTAGTGAACCCAAAAATGCCTGTTCCCTTCTGCAAAGTTGTCATTTGGGGGATTTTAGGGCCTGGTGCATAGACAGTGCAGAGTGTATGACAAACGTCCTGGTTGGTTGGCCTATTTACCCTCTAGGCTTCAGTGTGAAGGCAGACGACATGCCCTCATTCTGATTAGGTTTCCTGACAGTGCCACTGTCACATGATGATGTCACAAAGCCTAATTGGATTGAAGCCTAATCTTTCTGCCTTCACTCTGGAGTCTAGTGAAAAAAACAAAAATGATGGATGCCAGCAGCTGGGGCTCTCCAGTAGTGTCATTGCCCACTGCCACCAGAACAATGAAATTGTCACCAGGACAATGAAATTGACAATCACAGAAAAAGAAAAGAAGAACTAGGAGAGCAGTTTAATGAAACTTTTTATCCAGCCTATAGACCCCTACTTTTGAGGCTGACAAATAACTTTCAGTCTAGGTTTAATCAATGCATATGTACATATACATAAATATGATAAAATGCACACAAGTATTCACTAATAGGCAAAAAAACCCTTGTGGTTTAAGAACGTACCTATAGCCAACAGATATTTCTATCAAACTTTAAAAAGCAGGGAAATTGGGCAGCTATAGTGAATGCACCAGGGGAGCAGGAGACCTGACCTCCTCTCTGAGACATTGTACTGTCCTACAAATTTGTACAAATGCAAACACAATTTGGGTTGGTCTTTCACAGTTCAATCCACTTCCTGTGTAGCTTGGAAGAATTTGGTAACATGTGCCTCTGAGCATATGGTGAGTGGTGGCAACACCTGCCATCTCCAAAGATGGAGAATTACATTGTTGTATGTTTGTTGGTGTTCTTCTTACTTTGCTTCTTTCCTGTGTTACTACTGCTTCTACACAGAATCTAACCTAGAAAATTATATTTCCCTCATTATTCATCCTAGAAACCTGTGTCAAATTTACTTTTATTAATTTCAAAGCCTTTTTATTGGTCAATGTCATATGATGGTGAAGACAGCCTTTTGTGTTTCAGAACTGGAGGTTATACTCTATTTCTATTTTGGGCACATTAACAGTTGAATCTGAAACTGCAGTTTGATGTAAAATCAGGCTGATTACAATATGTTGCTACTTAAGCAATGACTTTAGCCGTTGGAAAAAACGAACTTGACCTGCCCAAGATGCATGTGTTCAGCTTGCTATTCTTAAACTACTCCACTTAAGGAAAAGTGGGCACGGTCAACTAAAAACATAAAGCACACCTAGAATTTTGCTAGAATATATTTCACCTGCCAGTGTTTTAGCCGGTGCAAACTGAGACATTCCTCATCTCCATTGGAAACAATTCTGCAGAACAGTCAGTGCCATTATTCCACAATTGGGTTTTTTTAGTGTTGCAAAGTGTTGCTGTACTTCACATATTCACAGAAACAGAAGCAAAAGAACACGATTTACTATAGGAAACTTCACTAAAATTGCAAAGTAAATCAAACATATTTAAAGTGACTATCTGGACTCTATCAACTGTTTTAATATTGTTGTTTCCTCCCTGCTAAAACAAGATCAGCACAGCACATGTCTTGTTTGTGTTATTTGGGCTGATTGCAGGTGCTGCCAGCACTCACCATATGCTTAGAGGCACATGTTACCAAATTCTTCCAAGCTACGCAGGAAGTAGATTGGACTCTTGTGGCTGTATAATATGCAGTAAAAGAAAAAAAAGGTTAGACTAAATATGTTGTTGCCAGATTATAGACATGCCAGCAGCAAAAAAGATATGTGTGGTACTACAGTGGTTACCAAAATGCTCTGCCAAGTCTCACTTCAGAGGTTCAACCTTCATTTAAGGTTGGGATGCTGCTAAATTAACTGGTACATTACAGTCAATATCATCCCACCATACACGAGGACTCAGTTGCCTCTAACCCTCTCCTTTTAAAAGAAGACATGGGTGGTTTAATCCACAAGGGAAGAGAAGGTCACATGGCCTCTTGGCCGATCAGGAAGGGGTGCTTGGTTTAAAAGCTAGCTTCACCCCCAACTGTCCCTCCTCTCATTTAACAGGTTTTTGAATTGTCCCACTGAATCCGTTATTTTTCTCTGTTCCTGGTTTTATGCTACTGCTTTAGAATTTTCCTGCTACTAGTATATTGTTTGTACATCTTAAATGCTTTTATTCAGTTTTTGTGTGTGTGTGTGTTTGGTAAACTGCCCCTGGGGACTTGCTTAAAAGCGTGGTAGGAATTTCTCAAACAAACAAATTGTGCTCTATGCATTGTCCATTTTCAACGACATCTGAAACAAAACTTGTAACTGCGTAGGGTATTCCTCCAGCTCTCCCATAAAAGCCGAGGTCTTGGCCCCATCGCTACAGAGAGCTTTCATCTGGAAATATCACCAGCTGAACCTGAGACCTCATACATCCTTTTAAACAGTCTCCCCAGGGACGCTTATCACACCACATCTCTTTATGCCAGTTGCCACTGGGCATAAAGATCTTATTCTCAAAGGGCTTTTTAGGTTGTGATCTTCTGTTGTCTAGGATGGTTTTACAGCTGTTTTGTAGTTTTTCTATCTATCTGCCACCTTGAGTTCTTTTTTAGAATGGAAACATTTTTATAAATAAATGTGGTGATATTTACTCACTTAAGGGGCTTTAAGGGAATTACACAAATTCATGGAACATGAGCCTGGGACTCCATACCTGGGCAGAAGCCCCACTGAACGTCGTGGGCTTATGTCGGAACAGACATGTGGAATTTGCTGTCTAGTGGCGGCCAATAGTTATGATAGGTAAATCAGGTGTGCCCAAACTTTTGAGGCCTGGGGTCACATTTGGAACTCTAAGAAACTGTTGCGGGCACCACAAAATGCCCATTTCACAGAAGAAAAATGGACAACCTTCGAAACTCCCCTCCAAAACATGCAGAACACCTACACAAACACATGCAGCAAAAAAAGTAAAACACAGACAAAAAAAGCAACCCCCCCCAAAAAACAGCCCCCCCCAATTGAACAACCCAAATGTTCCAACAATCATTTTTTTTCAAAAAAATAAATAAATGTAGAAGGGACCAAGGCTAGGGGAGTTCTAAAGGCAACATGGTGTTAACGGCTGCCATGTTGGGAAGTCTGGGCTAACTGGAACCTCCATACTCAGAATCGACATATCCCTGATTATCAAACAACAGGGTCAATCCAAGGAGTAGGACTGTTACTTTTATCCCTGGCTTGTGAACTTCCTGAAGGCTTCGACTGCCTTGAAAAGGCTTGGATGGCTTTAAAAGAGGATTAGACAAATTCATGGAGGATACGGCTATCAGTGTCTACTAGCCACGATGGCTACGTTCTACCTCCATTGTCGAAAGCAGTATGCTTCTGAATACCAGTTGCTGGAAACCACAGGAGGGGAAAGTGCCGTTGCATTCAGTCCTGATTGTGGGCTTCCCATTGAGGCATCTGGTTGACCACTGTGAGAACAGGATGCTGGACTAGATGGGCCACTGGCTTGCTCCAGCAGGGCTCTTTTTATGTTCTTATGATTGGCCATTGTGAGGAAAAGAATGCTGAACTAGAAGGGTCATTGATCCTATCCAGCAGGGCCCTCACTTGCTGCACAAAAATGCAGCAGTCAACGGGCATTTTCACTTTTTTCCTTGGACTGGCAGAGGGCTGTATTGTATCACAAACCGCTTCAGAAACTCTCAAATCTCAAAACTATTTTGCTAGGATGAATAGGGGGTTGCAGTTTGAGAAACAGATGTCCAGAGCCCCACTGGGTTCATGGAGACAGTGCCATTGACCTCATTTCCCAAAATTCTCCCTGCGCTATAGTTGCCTTCTCTGCTCGCGAAAAGAAAAAAATGTTGCAGTCTGCAGGGATCTCCGATTATTCCTCAGCCATCCTGCCAGGTTCTTGAACAGCTTTCAGCCTCTCCATTCACAAAAGGCACCGGAGTTAGTTTCAGACCTTTGCTTTCTGCAAGGTCACTTGTCCCTTGTGATTCGATAGGCTGGCTTTATCTTTCTTCATACACACTGAATTAAAAACCCAAAGAGAAATGACTTCCAACTGTCTATTAGGAAGAAAATTACCTGGTCAATTGAAGTAGAATGTTGGCATGCACAGATTCTTCCAGTAGAATGCATTATCTTGATGTAAATGGCTTTACATTCGGGGGGGGAGTTGCATTTAAATTAGATGCCCACACCAAAAGAATTGGCTGATCAGATTCAATCAATACGTTAAATTCAGCCCTTCTCACCCCCACCCCCCTGTCTTGCTTCTGAGACACCATTGCCCTCTTACAGTTGCCAGGGCGTGATGCTGCAATGACAGAATTCCTCTCCAATGAAAATCTTTCAAGATACAGTGGCCATTTTGAGGTCTAGAGCAGGGCTGGCACCGTATCTTGGGGGATTCTTGATGTGGTGATAACAGTGGGGCCCCCCCAGCATCACCACATCAGGGTAAGGGCCAGACCGCCTTGCAGTGGCTGCCATGTGCTTTCTCTGCCACTACCACCAGGGGGGCAAGGGGAACAGTTGCATTCCGGTAGATGAACCACGATCTCCAGATTCCCAGTTTTTATTTTTAAAAAGGGTGCTTTTCTAGCATTTTGTAGAGCCTGAGCAAGGTATCCAGTGCCCTTGTTCCATTAGCACAAGGATTTATGTTTGTGCAACAGAACTCCCCATCCTCTTGTCCTCATGTGCGCCCCCCGTGCCTTCCCCAGATCTGTTCTGGAAAGTTGGGCGAAACCCTAGGACAGGTTTAGAGGGGCACAGGGGAGGAGAAGGGGAACTTCCTGTTGCACAACCGTAAATGCTTGAGCTGATAGAATAAGTGCCTTGGTGCAACTTTGGATGCAAGCCTGACAGTGGTTTCAGCACCTTGGACAGCTCCTTGAAAGTTTGGAGTGGATCCCACTGCTCCACTGACATGGCGCCACCAGCTGCCACTAAAGCGTCATACATGAAAGAAAAGGTATGAACATTATTCTTCTCACTTTTTTGTGGGAAACACCTTTTCGGTGTTTTCCTAGGTGGGAAAAATTCTTGCAGATGGCCAAGCACAGGTCCTGAGAACACACTTGCTGCGGCAGAGCTTTTGAATGCGAGATACGTTCAGTTCCCGTCAGTGGTGGCCACCAGCCACCTTAACGTACCCAGAATGCTAGGCCCCAGCCCTACCCAGACTATAGATCTATACATTTCATAGATCGGACCTTTAGTGATGTGGCACTTACTCTTTGGAATTCCCTCCCCTAATAGATGGGCGCCATCTGTGTTAACTTTTTGGCGCCTACTGAAGACCTTCCTCTTTCAACAAGTCTTTTGAGACCTTATTCCAGTCTGCATCTGTGTTGGAATGGCTTTTTAAGATGTTTTTTAAGCTTTTTTAAAAAAAGATGTTTTTAAAGATGTTTCGTTTTAATATATTTTAAAGTCTGTTTTTATGATGTTTTAGTTTTAGTGCTTGTGTTTGCTCCCTTCTGGGAGGAAGGGAGGGATATACATTTAATCCTCACCGTCATCTATGGGTCTGAGCACTACATTTTGGGAAACCTACAATGGCGGGCAGCCCCTACAGATGGGAGCTGATCTTGACTCATTGAAAAGCAACACTGCCACCCACTACTGAAATGCATGTGGGGGTCTGGCAGGGAGGGTGGTGAGTGGCTGATGTAGTTGCTAAAATTATGGGTTATGACTCTCTGGATGTTTTAATTCTTGTTGTTTATAGATGTTAATCTTTTTTAATGTATATTACGAATCACTTTGAGATATATAAATGAAAAACAGCATCTACATTTTAAAATAAATAAATAAGCAATTTGAGCAAGCATAGCTGGGAGGAATTCTGTATCTCCTCCTCAGTGCTGTCCCAGCCACTCTCCATTAAATGTGTGTGGGAGGTGAGAATCTGAGTGTTCCTGTGCATATTTGACAGAGAGAGAGAGTCTATGTTATGTATGAGAATAGACATGTGAGGGTGTTGTGCGAGATTTGTATGAAATGTCTGTGTGGCCCCATCCGCACCATACGTTGAAAGCATTGTGATACCTTTTTAACACTCATTGTTAAATGGCACATTATCATATGTGGTGGTTATGTAAAAAGGCAAAATCATTTTGGGCACAGATAGGTAGGAAGATGCAAAAAATTCTAAAGATAAATATTCAGTCAAAACCAGAATTTTTTTTATTGGGTTTTATGGATAAACAAATAGAAAAGAAATATGGAAGAATAATATTATATATGATTACGGCAGCAAGATTATTATATGCACAAAAGTGGAAAATGGAATCAACACCAACAATGGAAGAATGGCTATTGAAATTAATGGATTTAGTAGAAATGGACAAATTGACATGTTTACTTAGAGAAAAATCGACAGATACATTTCTTAAGGAATGGAAGCCTCTTTTAGACTTTTTGTTGAAAGATCAAAATAAAATGATGATACTGGGATTTGACGATTAATTAAGATAGCCTACGGAGAAAAGGGACTCTGTATGTATACATTAAGGGACAGGTTTGATGTATATTATATACTTATAGCTGATCTGCGACAAATCGGAAGTCAACTATTTTATTTTCATTTTTTGTTGATGTATTGTTATGTTTTTTTGACTTTGTTTTGTTTGTTTTTGGAAAATTTTGAATAAAAATTATTATATAAAAAAAAACACTCATTGTTCCCCCAAAAAGAATTCTGGGAACTGTAGCTTCTTAAGGGTGCTGAGAGTTGTTAGGAGAAGCCCTCCCTGGGTGTGAGACAGGAGGAGAAGTAGATGGGCCCTGTGTGAAAAAGTTTGAATGGGTATGACTGTTCCCAATCCTCGCAGAGGCCTACTGGATAATCGAGAGGGGGAGGGAAGGGTAGAGGGAAAGAGGAAGGAGGGGGAAGGAGGGGATTGTATAAATGTGTGTGTGAATGGGGATGTATGTGTGTCTGTGTGTTTATAGCAAACACAGAGAGAAGGGGTTGGTGTGGCTCCACCCATCACTGGCATGTGGAGGTTAGCCACAAGAGAAAATGTCTCTCAATCTGACACAGGTTCCCCTGTCTTGTAGTAGGTGTTTGCGATAGTCGCACAACCATCATACTCATAGCATCTCAGCAGCATTGGCAACACTAGACAACACTAGGCAGACAATCATATTGAACCATGAACCCTAATTATACGAGAGTGGCTGTATACTATAGTCAGCATGGATTTTTTTGCATTCCGCAATGTTAAACTGAAAATGTCCGCCATGCTATTCTGAAGTCAAAAAGCAGGCAAATGATCAAATCTGCGCCCCTCCTCCTTTCTTCTATCCCCTCCCTCTTGCCCCTTCCCTCCCCCTCCTCTCCCCTTCCAATCCCCTTCCTTCCCCCTCCTCCCCCTCTCCTCTCCCCTCCCCCTCCTCTTCCCCATAATCAGTTTTACCTATCTTAAGCATGATTGCATGGGAGTAAATCACACTGAACTCAAAAAGGATGCAAATGATCAAACCTACCCTTCCCTCTTCCCCTCCCATCACTTCCCTTTTGCCCCTTCCCTCACCCTTCCTTCCCCCTTCCCCCCTCCCATTCCAATCCCCTCCTTCTCCCTCCCCCTTCTTCTGCTCCCATCTGTCCCCTTCCTCTTTCCCTCTACAGTTTCCTCTCCCTCCCCCATGGTTAGTTTTACCTATCCTAAGCATGATTGCACAAGAGTAAATCCCACTGAACTCAATAAGCATGCAAATGATCAGACCTGCTTTTCACCCCTTCCCCTCTCCTCTCCCTCCCTCCTCCCTTCTTCCTCTCCTCCCCTCTTCCCTCTTCCTCTTCCCCTGCCCACTGCAGGCCTCCCTCCCCATGGTCACTTTTACCTATCCTAAGCATGATTGCATGGGAGTAAATCCCACTGAACTCAATAAACATGCAAATGATCAAACCAGCCCTCCCCCTCCCCATCCTGGCTAGAATATATTTCACCTCCCAGTGTTTTATCTTATGCAAACTGAGACACTTCTCATGTCCATTGGAAACTATTGTGCAGAATAGTCAGTGTCATTATTCCACAATTGTTTTTGGAGCTTATTTTTTAGTGTTGCAAAGTTTTGCTGTACTTCACATATTCACAGAAACAGAAGCAGAAGAGAATGATTTACTATAGGAAACTTCACTAAAATCACAAAGTAAATCAAGCATATTTTAAAGTAACTGAACTCTATCAACTGTTTTAATATTGTTGCTTCTTCCCTGCTAAAACAAGATCAGCACAGCACATGTCTTGTTTGTGTTATTTGGGCTGATTGCAGGTGTTGCCACCACTCACCATATGCTCAGAGGGGCATGTTGCCCAATTCTTCCAAGCTATACAGCAAGTGGATTGGACTGTGAAAGACCAACCCAAATTGTGTTTGCATTTTGACAAATTTTAGGGCAATACAATATCTCAGAGAGGAGGTCAGATCTCCTGCTCCCCTGGTGCATTCATTAGAGCTGCCCAATTTCTCTGCTTTTTAAAGTTTGATAGAAGTATCTGTTGGCTGTAGGTATGTTTTTAAACCATAAGGTTTTTTGCCTATTAGTGAATTATAGTATGAGTGCTGGGTTCCCTGAAATGAAAGTATGAATTGGAACTTGTTTGCCTGTGCATGTACCTATATCCATGGGCCAGACTTGTAATTAATCTGAAAGGTCCAGATTAATGTTCAGACATCCAAGTCATTTACAGGACTGAGTTGAAAATACCCAATTTTCCAAAAAAAACTTTCTTAGAATCTAGAGATGATGATTTTGGTGACTATTTAAGAATCATTGCAAATGGACTGCATGGTTTCATTACATGATCCCTGATTGGCTAGAATCACACATGTAACCTGTTTGGTTCTAGTAACTGATTCAGTTTTTCCAGATTCATTATGAATTGGTCTAGAAGGTAGTGCAGTCCCCCTTTTCACCTCTCAAGACCAGTGTGCGAAACATTTTGTGATCCATTATGTCAGAATGAGTTCCCCCAATTCCTCCAAAATAATCTCTAATAGTTCTTTCTCAGAGACAATGGCACAAAAAGAGTTAAACTAAGCTACCATAATTTGCTTTAGATATTGCTTTTTTAAAACACAGAACCATCAAGATATGCAAATGTGCAAGAACCTGAACAACTTCATAAGTATATTCTGAACAGCAATCCCTCGAGAGGACAGTGAGTTCACTTGTTTGCTAGATCAGACGGCATCTGCTTTTGTTCTCCACCTTCAGTGCCGCTGCCACCCCCAGGGCAAAATATATTGTCTTTCCTGACAGGGGTCAGTAAGCATAGACGGTAATTCTATTAACTTCAGCTTCTAATATGTCCGTGTCTGGACTAAAAGTACTGATTAAAAAAAATCTGAACTATTTGTCAACTTCTAAACTGCCAATGAGAAAACAGTGGCTCAGGAATGCATGAGCCAGCAGTTTTGGGGGTCATGCCATACAACATGGAAGATGCAGAATAAAATAGTCAGCTTAAGATGTGTGGCTTTTCTTAAAGTCTTGGCTATGCCAGAGACAGCTGAGCAATATGTGTAAGGGGTAAATGCCTCTATGACCAAGTCTCGTCTCTCCAGGGGCAAAACCCCTGCACCAGAGCCTCATGTGCATTTCAATGCACGTGTGGAACTTCCATATGCATGACTGACTCAATCCCCTGCAGTGGAAAGGAAGGATTTCTTATGCAGTTGTTATTGCTAAAATGTGTCAAGCACTAAGCCTACTGTACAATATCTACTCTACCACCCTATAATAATAAATAAATAATAAATTTTATTTGTGAGTCGCCTATCTGTCCGAGTTAACGGACACTCTAGGCGACGTACAACAATATAAAATACATATACAAGTTAAAACCACAATCATCAATTCATCTAAAACATCCTTCAATTAATAAATCATAAAAACTAATCCCCCCCAGAAATCCTATAGGCCTGCCTGAATAACCAGGTCTTGAAGGCTCGGCGAAAACCCATCAGGGAGGAGGCATGTCGAAGATCAAAAGGAAGCAAATTCCAGAGGGTGGGGGCCACAATCGAAAATGCCCTCTCTCTGGTCTGCACCAGCCTAGCTGTTTTGACTGGTGGGACCGAGAGAAGGTCTTGTGAGGCTGATCTTGTCTGGTGGCATAATTGGTGATACTGGAGGCGTTCCTTCAGATAAACTGGGCCGAAAACGTATAGGGTTTTAAAGGTCAACACCAACACCTGGAATTGGGCCCGGTAAACAACTGCTAACCAGTGTAGGTCTACCAACACTGGAGTAATATGATCCCGACGGGGGCTATGCTTAATCAAGCGTGCCGCCGCATTCTGTACCAGCTGTAATTTCCGGACCGTTTTCAAGGGTAACCCCACGTAGAGCGCATTACAGTAGTCTAAGCGAGAGGAGACCAGGGCATGTATCACTCGAGGGAGCAGATGAACAGGAAGGTAGGGTCGCAGCCTCTGTATCAGATGTAATTGATACCAAGCTGTCCGGCTCACTGCCGAGACCTGAGCCTCCATGGACAGCTGGGAGTCAAGAATGACCCCTAGGCTGCGGACCTGGTCCTTCAGGGGTAATCTCACCCCATTAAGCACCAAGTCTATATCTCCCAACCTTCTCTTGTCACCCACAAGCAACACCTCGGTCTTGTCGGGGTTTAGTTTTAGCCTGTTCTCTCCCATCCATCCACTTACGGACTTCAGGCACTTGGACAAGGTATTCACAGCCAACTCTGGTGAGGACTTAAATGAGAGATAGAGCTGAGTGTCATCCGCATATTGGTGACACTGCAGCCCAAAACTCCTGATAATGGCTCCCAGCGGTTTCACATAGATGTTGAATAGCATGGGGGAGAGGATAGAACCCTGTGGCACTCCACAATTGAGAGGCCAATGGTCTGAAACCTCATCCCCCAGTGCTACCCGTTGATGTCTGCCGGAGAGATAGGAACGGAACCACCGTAAAACAGTGCCCCCTATTCCTAATCCCTCCAGGCGGTTTAAAAGGATACCGTGGTCAATGGTATCGAAAGCCGCTGAGAGATCCAGGAGGACGAGGAAGGTATATTCTCCCCTATCCAACGCCCTCCTCATATCATCCACCAGAGCGACCAAGGCTGTTTCAGTTCCATGTCCAGTCCTGAAGCCCGATTGGAATGGATCTAAATAATCTGCTTCATCCAAGTGTGTCTGTAGCTGTTTGGCCACCACTCGCTCAATCACCTTGCCCAAGAATGGTAAATTAGAGACTGGGCAAAAGTTATTCAACTCTTGGGGATCCAAGGAGGACTTTTTCAAGATGGGCTTCATCACTGCCTCCTTGAGGGCTGATGGCATTGCACCCTTTTCCAAGGATGCATTTACCACTGCCTTGATCCCTTCGCCCAGCCTCTCTTTGCAGCTCATAATGAGCCACGAAGGGCAAGGATCAAGCAGACAGGTGATTGGCTTTACAGTAGAGAGCACCTTGTCCACTTCCTCAGAGGGAAGAGGCTGAAACCGATCCCACCGGACCGGAATGCAACTGGCCGACTCTGGCCCACTACCTGTATCCACGGCATACGGAATCATGCTCTTCAGGCGCTCGATTTTATCGGCAAAGTGTTTGGCAAATGTATCACAGGAGGCTTTAGAATGCTCCATGGACCGACCAGGCTTCGGACCACTTGGAACAACCTCCTAGGACAACACTCTGCCGACACAATAGAGGCAGCAAAGAATACCCTCTTTGCTGCCTTTGTTGCCACCTGGTAGGCCGCTATTGCCACTCTAACCAGTGTCCGATCATCTTCGGCGCGAGATTTCCGCCACCGGCGTTCTAGTCGTCTCGCCTCCTGTCTCAGACCCCGCAACCGTGGTGTATACCAGGGTGCTATCTGAGCTCTATTCAGGAGGAGAGGACGTTTCGGAGCCACCCGGTCTACTGCCCTAGTGATCTCCCTGTTCCACTCCACTACCACGGTTTCGACCGGGCGTCCTTCAGTCAGCTCCAAATCACCCAGCGCATTCAGGAATCCCTTAGGCTCCATCAGGCGTCTGGGGCAGACCATCGTAATAGGTCCTTGTCCCCTGCAGAGGGTGTGTGGCATTGAGAGGTCTATCTTCACCAGGTAGTGATCTGACCATGACACGGGGTTAGAGGAAACAGCCCCATTTTCAGAGCACTCCCCTCCCCTCCCGAGACAAACACAAGGTCAAGAGCATGACCGGCTACATGGGTGGGCCCTATATTACTCAGGTGCAGTTCCCAAGAAGTCATGGTTTCAATGAAATCCCAAGGGGCTCCCATGAGAGTGGTCTCAGCGTGCACGTTGAAGTCCCCCAGAACCAATAGGTTAGGGGAGAACAACCGCACGTCCGAGACCACCTCGAGCACCTCGGTCAGGGAGTCTGTCGTGCAGTGGGGTGGGCAGTACACAAGCAGAATCCCTAAACTGCCCTTTTGGCCCAACCTCCAGTACATACAATCAACAAACTTGGTCTCATGGAGAGGGGGTCTGGTGAGAACCAAAGACCCTCGATAGATAACTGCCACTCCCCCTCCCCACCTACCAATCCTCGGCTGCTGTGCGTATTGGAAACCCGCTGGACACATGGCCTCAAGTATGGGAGCTGAGGCCTCATCCAGACAGGTCTCTGTAATACACACCAGGTCTGCGTTCTCATCCATGATCATATCGGAACATTTGGGGGCAGTAATGATGATTAGAGGGTCTCTTGGCATGTGCAGAGTTCACAACTCTTGGGGAAAACGATCAGTCACGAAGTGTGGCTACTTTGTGAATTAATGAACTCCAGTTCCACAGTGCTTGGAAACTGACCAGAACACTCTGGTTACGTGTCCAGTTGCTGGTTGTCAAATGGTGGAAACTAAGTGATGCCTTTGTGTATGTGTGTGAACTAGCAACCCCATGTTAATTAATCCAAAAGGCATAGCTTGCCTTGGTTCGATAGTCACATAGTACTTCAGAAAAGCCAATGTAACTACCAATGGAACCGTGTGCATTATCTCAGTAATGCTTACAACTACCCTGCATGGTGAGCTAGTATTACGGCCTCCATATTACAGACTGGGTGGTCATGGGGAAGGGCTGTATCTCAGTGGTACAGAGCATCTAAGGTCCCAGGTTCAATCCCTGGCATCTCCAAGTAGGACTGGGAATTAACCCTGTCTGGAGACCCACTGCCAGTCAGTGTAGACAAAACTGAGCCAGATGGACCAGTGTTCTGACTCAGTATAAAGCAAATTCATATGCTCCACAGGCATAGGATACACGCTGACTGGAAAAAGTAAAGAGAGTGTAGGGAAGTTAGTTGCAGGTATAGAAGGAGGTGAAGACAGACATGTCTGATTTGCTTTGCCCAAGATATTGCAGATGCTTGAGCCAGCCCTGCTGACAAGGACCTACAGAGGTTGCTAAATGTGCAGGGCAAGGTTAAATAGACCACATAGTCTCCTCTGTTGTTGTTGTTATGTGCCTTCAAGTCAATTACGACTTATGGCAACCCTATGAATCAGTGACCTCCAACAGCATCTGTCATGAACCACCAGATCTTGTAACTTCAGGTCTGTGGCTTCCTTTATGGAATCAATCCATCTCTTGTTTGGCCTTCCTCTTTTTCTGCTCCCTTCTGTTTTTCCCAGCAATATTGTCTTTTCTAGTGAATCATGTCTTCTCATGAGGTGTCCCTAGTCAAGGATAATTATAAAACATGCTGTTTTGTGGTGGACCAAGCAAAGCAAAAGTGAACTCATGCGGGCTTTAAGCAAGTACAGCATTCAAGGAGGAGATGAGTCACTTGCACAAATGAATGGTGCACCCCATGGCGAGAAGGGTCCCGGTGTAAGAACATGGGGCCTCTGCCTTCTGCACCAAATCTGCTCTGGAGGGCTGGGGGAACCCTTCAAACAGAATTAGGGGGACACAGGGGGAAACTCCATTGCGCAAGCAGAAATTCTTGCACTGACGGGGCCGTGGCTAAGCACTATTTGGGACTCGGCCCAAAGGCTGAGCACCGGGTGCATTTCAGCCTGGGAGACTTGGGTTCATGTCCAGATCCCTTTTATACATTACCAGAAGCATTAAAACAGGAAATGCCATTGGATGGTTCTGGGAATGGTGTAAAGTATACGTGGCCACCCCGTGCATTTCTTGGAGGCCTTTAATGCAGCCAGTACAGGTGCCCAAGCCCACCCCTGCCCCGCCATCAAACTTTGCTGCCTCTGCACCATGTCCACTCTCTCCCAAGCTAATGTGCCATCATTCCCACATCAGTCATGTTCTCCCAGCCCATCAAACAGCTCTTTCTGAGGCTGGGAGAGTGCCATTGTCCTGGGCAGGGTGGCGCATAGGGAGAGGGAGAGCTAAATGTGTGGTGTGTCCGCATGAATGAGTCTGTAAACAGTTCCACCCACCACCAGCCCAGATCATTCCCACCACCAGCTCCATCCATATCCACTAGCATGTGGCCCCCGACCGCCCATCCCCTGCTTCATGTGGCCCCCCGGGGAAAAACGGTTGCCCCTCCCAAGTCAAAAGGCTCCTTTACAATGCAATCCTACACATGACCGCACAGAAAATACATCCCATTCAGTTCAGCAGAAGCCAATAGTCCCTGGGGAGGAACCATAACTCACTGGCAGAGCACACAGTTCACATGCAGAACGTCCTAGGTTCAGTCCCTGGCACTTCCCAGTAAAACATGTCAGGTAGCAAATAATGAGAAAGACCCCTGCCTGAGACTCTGGCAAGCCCATTGTTAGTCAGAGTAGACGGCAGCGTGCATGCCGGCCCATGATAATCGAAACACTTTGAGGTGTAATTAATGTGCAGTTGGTCCTACCTGTGCAGTCCTTTCTTCCAATATTAAAACCAGCATGTAGATATTAGATAGTGGTGGAGCAGGCAAGTACGGTTCCACTGTCTGTAGGCTCTACGGGGAAGGCTCAGCCTGGCAGCTAAATGTGGCCCTCGAACTTTCTCTATCTGGCCCTCAAGAACCTTCGTCAGGCCATGCACCACTTTCACCAGCCTCACATCCCGCTAGCCTTGCTTCACAACCTCCTTGAGTGTTTTTTGTACGGCTGGAATATGTCCCTGAACTCTGATAATACCTCTTGGTTGCCTGGATGAAGGACAGAGAAAGGTGTGCGAGGGTGTGAAGAAACTAGCCTGCTCTACAAAGGGAAAAAATGTATTCACTGCTGTGCCCACTTCTGCCTCTATCATCACCTCTGGCATACGGCCCTTGGTAGGTTATGTGCAGAAGGGAATGTGGCCCTCAGGCTAAAAGAGGCCCCGATCCCAGCTCTTCTGGTCCTTTTGGTCCTGGAGATGTTAGACTCTAACTCTTATTAGCCTCAGCCATCATAGCCAGTGGATAGGGATAGGGATGGAAGATAATTTTGTTCACTCCACATTTTTAAGGGAGCCAACCTAATCCACACCTTCCTGACTAATACAGGGACCGGAATGTAATTCATCCTTTGGATTTCACACTTCTCTGAATTCTGTGATACAGTTCTTGGCCCAGAAATGTACCAAAGTGTGTGTGTGTGTGTATTAAGTGTTATTTTATTCTATTTTTGTTTGTCTTTGTAGTTCCACCATTGTCATAGTTGTTTTTTGTTTTTGTTTGTGCAGGGGTGGCCCAGGAGAGGATATTCTCTGTGGCAGCTAAGAACATAAGAAGAGCCTGCTGGATCAGACTACTGGCCTATTCAGGCCTGGCACCAGGAGGCAGCCAAGTCAGGCACTGGCCTGAGGGCCTAGAAGGTCACAGGGGCCTCTCACCACCACCAGCACCGGGCCTGGTCATCTCCTCCTGCCACCTATCTTCATTTGCTGCAGTGGCCTGCCAACACCAAGACTGCCACTACCATCTCCTCCTCCTCGTCCTGAGCCTGTTACACCAGAATTAAGGTTCGTTCCCGCTGGATGAGGTCCAATATCAAACAACAGAGACTCAGAATTGCCAACCAAGGCCTTTTATTAACTATACGTTTGCAAAGCGGAGAGCTCACAGTAGACTCGTGTCAGCCTGTGAGGTCTGAAGCATTCATAATTCTTGCAGACAGTTATACACTCTGAGTTTCAAGCAGTTGGCAATACATAGACATTCCAAAGGTGGGAGTTAGTCATGCTCTGTGCTTTTACACTGTGCACAAGGCTACAAGATAAGCAAACTGTATCCTCTGAATCATTCATTGTATTATCCTCAGTTTTGCTGACTTCTAGCAAATGGTCAATGACCTAATGTTGCCAACTTACCAAAGGTGATTGTCATCCTTCTACATGTATTGTCAGCATTTCTATAGGTACAGGAAACGTTTGATTCAAACTTCAGTGTAACAAGCCCTTCCTCAGCCAGAAGGATTTTGGGCCCCACCCTGTTGGAAGCAGGCTCCATTGTGTGGGAAGCTGCTAGGTGAAGTTTCCCATGCCATGGAGGCCTAACATGCTTCTGGCAGCAGTAGCTGCAGGAGAGCTTGCCGCACAGCACCCAGAGCTTCCAGCTACTGAACGGATAGGTGAGGTGCTGAAGAGGAGGACGAGGTGATGGTAGCAGCACTGGTGGGCCCCCACAACAACGAAGATGAGCAGCAGGAGGAGGTGACCAGGCCTGGTGGTAGTGGTGGTGGTGAGGGGCCCACTGTGCCAAGGGCCTCCAGAAATCTAGAACTGGCCCTGGGCCCATCTAGTCCAGCCTATGGGAAACCCGCAAGCAGGACCTGAACGCAAGAGCCCTCTCCCCTCCTGCTGTTTCCAGCAACTGGTATTCAGAAGCATATTGTCTATGAACATGGAGGGAAGAGCATAGCCATCATGGCTAGTAACCACTGATTGCTCCTAGGTTATGGAATTCCCTCCCACAGGGTTGCATCTGGGACCTTCATTTGATAGCTTTCATCATATGCTGAAGATGCACCTCTTTACCCTGGCCTTTGACACCTGAAAGATGTACATCCAGGACCAACCCTATTCATTTGGTTTGAACTGTTTTTAATATTGAATTTCAAATAGCTGTAACCTGCAGAGGGACCTGGTAAGAAATTAAATAAACAGATAAATAAAAAATTTATGGATTTAAATACAGATTTAAATATGGATTTTTGTGTGAATTACACCCACCCATGCACACCTTGATACAGAACAGAAACGTTAGGAATGGACTTACAAAGACATGCAAAATTGACACAATCCACTGGCTCCCCATTTTTGCTCTACACAGAAGACGCTAAGTCTGCATGGGGTTAGAAACATTCTCCTAGATTTATATGCTTCATGCATTGTTTAATGAATTGAGCGTTTATTGATTCAATGTGTTTTTAAATTTGTATATTTGTTTTTAATGTTTTTTGTTATTGTAAACCGCCCAGAGAGCTTCGGCTATGGGGCGGTATATAAATAAATAAATAAATAAATAAATACAATAAATAAATAAATAAATAAATAAATAAATAAATAAATAAATTGACTATTGCACACCCTACTTGCATTGCAAACCACTTTTCTAGGGGAAGTTTGCCTGCTAAGTATGCACAGGCACTCCACAACAACAAAAGATTACAAATCCGTATTGGAACATAGCCCAGAGAGCAGCACTGGACGTCAAGCAACATGCAACTTTGAGATACTGAGTTTGATAGCAAATTTATTTATACAGTGCCTGATCTATGTGGTTCTGTTCAAGCAATCAGCTTTAGCCTCTTCAGTTCTGCAAAAAGTCTGAGGGAGGGATCAAAGTCTTATGCTGATGGGCCTCATTAAGCAATTCCCTGTCGCAGGCAGAAAAGTATTCTGAGCCTGGCATGTTACAAGAAAATGACAGCAAGGCAGAGGTGTGGAGGCAATGCATGCTTTTGAGAAAGGGCTAGATGCCCTGAATAAGAACATGAGAACAGTCTGTTACATCAGCCCAGGGGCCCTTCTTGACCTGCCCTCACAATGGCCAGCCAGAGACCCATGGGAACCCCCAAGCAGGGCCTGAGCACTGTTATGGAAATATACATATGCAGAGTGTTTCAGTGGCCTGAGATGAATGTGTGCCAGTGTGTGTATTTACCTAAGGAGCAGGCTTTTACCCTGCATTTAGATTACTGAGACTTAAGATTCAGTAAAATAAGAAAAGCTACTTTATTTATAGAAATACATAGTAGATAGGAAAGACATACCTAGTTCTAACTAACTAACCAAGTTGGAGGCGCAATGCCCAGATGCGGGTATTGCCCTCATGGCTCAGGAGAGAGAGCAAAGACATAGATGTCTCCTCTCTCCTCGGACAGCCAAACAAACAAAAAAAAGGAAGGTGGGGCAAATAAGCTTCCCTGAACATATCAGTTTACAATGGAAGGAAGTTAGGTAGAGAACAGCAAAGGTAAAGGTAGGTAAGCTTAGCCAGCTGGAGGACCCTCACTCTATCTTCCTTCTGGAATACAAACAAAAGAATCCAAACAGGAGTTGCTCTTACCCCACTTCCAACACCCCTTCTCAAAGAGTGTTTGGTTCAGCCCATGAGGTTCATTTTGTCTTGCAGCTTGCAGTATCTGACTTTGCCCAATGCCTTCGTCAGAGCTCCTGCAGTCATGTCTTCCATTGGACAAAACTCCATTTTTAGTAGTTCTCTGCAGTAGGTATCTCTAATGAAATGGTGTTTCATGTCTATGTGCTTGGTTTGTGAACTCACCCTTTCTGACTCCATGAGTCTGATGCATCCTTCGTTGTCTTCATGCATCATGACAGGCCCAGGTATAGAGATGCCTAAATCTTTGAACAGTTCAAGTAGCCATGTCAACTGTCTGCTTGCTTCAGAAGCTGACACATACTCTGCTTCTGTGGATCTTGGGTAGCCGCTAACTTCAGTTTCATGGTTGCAGTGCCCTTCAGATATCTCACCACTCTCTTGATTGCTTTCCAGTCTTTCTTGGTTGGTAAGATGGTTTTTCTGCACAGGTATCCCACTGCTACTGCCACATCTGGCCTGGTAACAGTGTTGATATACAGAAGTTTTCCAATGGCTTGTCTGTAGCTCTCATGGTCTTGCCATGGTTATTTGTTGTGGCCCAGTTTCAGGTATCCTACTTTCAGTAGGTGCTAGATGTGCATCCTTCAGTCCTAGACTCTTGAGAAGGTATTGGATCTTTTATCTTTGACTCAGCAAGAAGGATCCATCATCTTCTCTTTCAATTTGTATTCTCAGGTAGTGAGTGACATCACCTAGGCACTTCACTTCAACCCACTTGTTGAGATGATTCACTAGTTGTTGCTTGTCCAGTGGGTCTTGATAAGCCAACAGTAGATCATCAACAGAGTTTGGAAAAGTTACTTTTTTGAACTACAACTCCCATCAGCCCCAGCCAGCATGGCCAGTGGATTGGGCTGATGGGAGTTGTAGTTCAAAAAAAGTAACTTTTCCAAGCTCTGATCATCAATGTAACAGTCCATCTGTTGTTCTTGAATCTGCTGTACAGGCATGACTCTGCTCTGCCTTGTACATATCCTTCCTTCAAGAGCATTTTACTCAGTTTTTCATTCCAGGTTCTTGCAGCCTCTTTAAGTCCATAGATGGATTTTTGAAGTTTACACACTAGGGTTTCTTTTCCTGGAACTTCAAACCCTGGTGGTTGTTGAATGTAGATTTCCTCTTCTATTTCTCCATGCAAGAATCCATGTGCTCCACCTGCATTTTCTTGTTAGCAGCAACACTCAGAAGAGATCTGATGGTCGTGTGTTTGACTTGTTGTTTTGTGCCTTCAAGTCGATTACAACTTATGGTGACCCTATGAATCAGCAACCTCCAACAGCATCTGTCGTGAATTACCCTGTTCAGATCTTGTAAGTTCAGGTCTGTGGCTTCCTTGATGGAATCAATCCATCTCTTGTTTGGCCTTCCTCTTTTTTTCTTCCTTCTGTTTTTCCCAGCATTGTTGTCTTTTCTAGTGAAAATACACCCCTGTCTCACACCGTTTCCAATGGGGAACCAATCGGTTTCTCCATATTTTGTCCTTACAGTAGCTTCTTGTCCAGAGTATAGGTTGTGCATCAGGACAATCAGATGCTGTGGCACCCCCATTTCTTTTAAAGCATTCCATAGTTTTTCATGATCTACACAGTCAAAAGCTTTGCTGTAATCTATAAAGCACAGGGTGATTTTCTTCTGAAATTCCTTGCTCCGTTCCATTATCCAACGTATGTTTACGATATGATCTCTGGTGCCTCTTCCCTTTCTAAATCCAGCTTGGACGTCTGGCATTTCTCGCTCCATATATGGTAAGAGCCTTTGTTGTAGAATCTTGAGCATTACTTTACTTGCATGGGATATTAAGGCAATCGTTCGATAATTACTGCAGTCCCTGGGATCCCCTTTCTTTGGAATTGGGATGCATATTGAACGTTTCCAGTCTGTGGGCCATTGTTTAGTTTTCCATATTTCTCGACAGATTTTAGTCAAAATTTGGACAGATTCAGTCTCAGTAGCTTGTAGCAACTCCGTTGGTATGATGTTCCTGGTGATTTGTTTCTTCCAAGTATTTTAAGAGCAGCTTTCACCTCACATTCTAAAATTTCTGGTTCTTCATCATACAGTTCCTCCATGAATGAGTCCGTCATCCTGGCATCTCTTTTATAGAGTTCTTCAGTATATTGCTTCCATCTTCCTTTTATTTCATCTCAGTCAGTGTGTTCCCCTGTTCATTATTCAATATCCCTACTCTTGGTTTAAATTTCCCTTTAATTTCTCGAATCTTTTGGAATAGGGCTCTTGTTCTTCCCTTTTTGTTGTCCTCTTCTATTTCTATACAATAACAATGGTAATAGTTCTCTTTGTCCCTACGTACTAGTCGCTGTATTGTTGCATTTAGGGTTCTGACCGTGTTTCTATCTCCTTCTGCTTTTGCTTTCCTTCTGTCTTTAACCATTTTAAGAGTTTCTTCAGTCATCCATTGAGGTTTTTCTCTCTTTTCAACCAGAGGTATTGTCTTTTTGCATTCTTCCCTGATAATGTCTCTGACTTCACTCCATAGTTCTTCTGGTTCTCTGTCGACTAAGTTTAAAGCCTCAAACCTGTTCCTTATTTGATCTTTATATGCTTCTGGGATGTTGTTTAAATTGTATTTTGGCATTATGATTGCTTTGTTCTTCTTCAGCTTTACTCTGACTTTGATACGACCAGTTCATGATCTGTACGACAGTCTGCTCCTGGTCTTGTTTTTGCAGAAAGTATGGAACTTCTCCATCTTCTGCTACCAATTATATAATCAATTTGATTCCTATATTGACCATTTGGTGATGTCCACATGTACAGTCATCTTTTCAGTTGCTCAAAAAAGTGAGATCTGATGGTTGTGCTTGACTACAGAAACAAATGTTTCATAGTAGTCTTGTCCATACTTTTGAGAGTATTCTTTAGCTACTAGTCTTGCCTTGTATCTCTAACGTTTCCTTCAGCATCTGGCTTTTTCTTGAATATCCACTTGCAGCCTACAGCTTTTCTTCCTTGAAGAAGCTTGGTCAGTGTCCAAGTGTTATTCTTGTGTAGAGCTTCCAGCTCTTCCTTGGCTGGCTGCCTCCACCTCTCAGCTTCAGCTTTGATAAGGCTTCAGTATCTTTCCCGGTCTCTGGCTCTGGAAGTTCATCTCTCATGAGGTAGGCAAGTCTTTCTGGTGGTACATCTTTGTTGGTGCATTCAGAGCATCTGGATGCTGGTGCTTCAGCTACCCCTTCTGGCTCAGACTCCTCGCTTTCCTCTGCTGGTGTATTATTGAGATCCCTTCTGTGGTGGAAGAATAGCTCAGTTTCTTCTTCCATTTCGCTGTCATCTGTTTGGTGTTGTGCCCCTTCTGGTTGGTGTGCACACTTTTCTTCATCAAAGTGGACAGCTCTGTATACTCCAATTTCACCAGTTTTGGGATCTATGATTTGGTATCCCTCCTGCATTGAAGAATATCCAATGAATATTCCTTTCTTGGCAATGTTGTCAAATTTTGACCTCTTTTGTTTCAGGATGTGTACAAAGGCCTTGCAGCCAAATACACAAAGGTGAAACACGCTTGGTGTCCGATCATGCCATAGCTCAAAAGATATTTTGTTGGTTGCGGCTGCTGGAAGTCAGTTCTGCAGACAGGTGGCAATAACTGCTGCTTCCTCCCAGTACTTCTGTGGCAACTGTGCATCTTCCAACAAGGAAGATTCTGGTTCATGTGTTCCATGACCCCATTTTGTTCTGGAGTATAAACAACACTAATCTGGTGCTCTATGCCTTCCTCACATAGAAAGTTTTGCATAGCCCTGGACACAAATTCTCCTCCATTATCAGACCTTATAGTTTGTGGCTTTCTGCTGGATACAATTCTGACAGAGTCCTTCAATTTTTTAAGTATGTGACTTTTCTCCCTCAGTAGGTACATTGTAGTATACCTTGAGTAATCATCTATGAAAGTGATGTATAAATTTCCACCCTGTGATGGCGTTTTCATGGGTCCACAAAGGTCTGTGTGAATTAATTCTATTTATTATTTATTTATTTATTACATATTCTACCCCGCCTTTCTTCTTCATGATTGCAACCCAAGGCGGCTTACATATGGTTCCCAGGTGGTCTCCCATCCAGGCACTGACCAGACCTGACCCTGCTTAGCTTCAGCAGGGAGCTGGCCTTATGTGCCTTCAGACTTTTCACTTTTCTTAGGAGATTTTGGTTTCACACTTTTTGTCTTTATACAACATTCACATTTTCTATCGATTTACATTTTAATGCCTCTAGTCAAATTTTCCTTCTCTAGAGCATTGATTCTGGCATTGATTCAGCTTCCCTGAGCATATCAGTTTACAATGGAAGGAAGTTAGGTAGAGAACAGCAGAGGTAAAGGTAGGCAAGCCTAGCCAGCTGGAGGACCCTTCCTTCTGGAATACAAACAAAAGAACCCAAATGGGAGTTGCTGTTGCCCCACTTCCAACAAGCATAACAACACTCTCCCCTTCTGAGGTTTCCTGCAACTGGCATTCAGAAGCATACTGCCTCCAACAGTGGAGGTAGAACAACCATCATAGTCATAAGCCATCGACACCCATATCCTTCATGTGGATTCCTAAGTTCATGTCTGATAAGGAGCCCTTTTCCACATCAGTGTAACACCCCCTTGTTCCCAAACAAATCTTCAAGTCCCTGGGGGACATGTGGACTCTCATACATGTCTTCCAGGCTAGTGTCATGCCAATATCCTTATATACAACATCTTAGTTCCTATGAGCTGAACTGGATTAGTGGAAGGCCCTGTTCATGTGCCTTTATGTGGGATACCAAAATAGGAAGATATTAACTTTTCTCCTAAAACATTGTTTGTTTGTTTACACACCTGTCATTGCCACTGGGTCAAAATGGAATTCCCTAAGACAGGAAACAAATTAAAATGTTCCTGTTCCTAAGACCCACAAATGCACATCTCTCTTAAAGAGGTGAGTCAAAGAAGAATCTCTTCCTTAGATTTCAAAAGATAGAAATGTTCATGGAACTAGGTGTTGTCATTTTGACCAGCAACCAAACAGCAGCTGGTCTTAGGTAGTGATCCTGGGAACATGTATAACTCTGCCCATACATTCACTCTTCAGGAGAGACACTCTTTGCAGCACTGTACTCCCAAGGGTTGTGTTATGCCCACTAAAACCAAGTCATTTAGTGCAGCAGACACTTTGCCCTTTGGAATGTGTTTCCAATGAATATCAGGCAGACATCTACAGTACTTGCATTTAGACACCAGATTAAAACTCATGAAGGGTGATCTAGCTATGTTGCTATATTAATCTGACCTACAGATTTGTTATACATTTTGTACGTTTTATTTTATCATAAAGAAAATATATAAATTCATCAGATGCATCAGAAAATGAAAAAAATACATCAAAAATTAAATTGGTTACTAAAAGAAGAAAAAACAAGAGAAAGGAAATAGTATGTTTACATAAATGGATGTATGGAATATTTGTTAAATTAATGAAAATAATTTGTGCGGGTTCAAAAATGTTGTACCTGTTTTGTGAATGTACATTTATTATTGATTCCCTACTGTCCATCACCATGTTGTTTCTTAATGTTGGTGGTATATATCCAAATAAATAGTCATCATTCCTGTCCATTGGCCATGCTGGCTGCAGCTGATGGGAACTGGAGTCCAAAAATGTCTGAAAAGCCACAGCTTCCCCATCCTTGGCCTAAATGAAAAAAATGCCTCACCACTTGCAGCAGACCCCATATTCACATGTTCTACCCTGTCTGTGATGCCAACAGGCCCATCAAGATACCACCAAATGCTGATCAAGGGACTGGAGCAAATCCCTTATGATGAACATTTATAATATTTGGGGCCTTTTAGTTTAGAAAAAAATATATAAGGGCAGACATGAAAGAGGTGTATAAAACTATGCATGGTGTGGAGAAAATGGATAGGGAGAAGTTTTTCTCCTCTAGTAATACTAGACCTCAGAGATCCAATGAAGCTGAATGTTGGAAGATTCAGGACATTACAAAAGGAAACAGTTCTTCATACAGCACGTAATTAAACTATGGAATTTGCTCCCACAGGAGGCAGTGATGGCCAACCAGCTTGGAGGGCTTTAAAAGAGGATTAGACACATTAATGAAGGATAAGGCTATCAATGCCTGCTAGCTACAGTGGCTATGTTCTGCCTCCACTGTTGGAGGCAGCATGCCTCTGAATACCAGTTGCTGTGGAATGCAGGTGGGGAGAGTGCTGTTGCGCTCATGTGCTGCTTGTGGGCTCCCCATAGGCATCTGGTTGGCCACTGTGTGAACGGGATGTTGGACTAGATGGGCCTTTGTCCTGATCCAGCAGGGTTCTTCTTATGTTCTCATGAAGATGAATGCTGGACTTCAGGTGATAGTGTGGCCCTTAAAGGGATTTGCTGCTCATTGAGAAGCTAAGACTTAAGGCCTGCACTATTTCCAAATCTCATGTTTCCAAATCGCATGAAGTATTAGTTCCCCTCTATTCAGCACTGGTTGGGCCTCATCTTGAATACTGCGTCCAGTTCTGGTCTCCGCACTTCAAGAAGGATACAGACAAACCGGAACAGGTTCAGAGGAGGGCAACAAAGATGATCAGGGGACTGGAAACAAAACCCTAGGAGGAGAGACTGAAAGAACTGGGCATGTTTAGCCTGGAGAAGAGTGAGGGGAGATATGATAGCACTCTTCCAGTACATGGAAGGTTGTCACATAGAGGAGGGCCAGGATCTCTTCTTGATTGTTCCAGAGTGCAGGACACAGAATAATGGGCTCAAGTTGCAGGAAGCCAGATTTCGACTGGACATCAGGAAAAACTTCCTAACTGTTAGAGCCATATGACAATGGAACCAATTACCTAGAGAGGTGGTGAGCTGTCCGACACTGGAGGCATTCAAGAGGCAGCTGGACAACCATCTGTCTGGAATGCTTTGATTTGGATTCCTGCATTGCGCAGGGGGTTGGACTTGATGGCCTGATAAGCCCCTTCCAACTCTATTATTCTATGATTCTATTTATGTGTCAGTTTTGTTCCAGACATTACTGGGGGGGGGAAGTTGTCTCCCTGGGAGCTGTCCATAGTTCTGCAGCTCTTGTATCTGGCTGATTCAACCGAGCCTCTTGCAGTCTCCATGCAACAGGCTCTGTTTGTGTCAACCTCCACCAACTCTAATATGAACCTCTGCTCCCAAGACAACATATTCTTCAGCCTCTTTGTGGCTCCCCCGACTTCCTGAAGGCTCTGCCTTGTTCTCCAAGCTTTGACCCAGCCATAACCAGAAAAGAGAAGTGCTCCTCAGGGTGGCTGGTCCCAGGACACTTGAGGCTTTAAAAGAATCAACTGTTGTCAGTGTCTTCTTTTTACTATTTGGCAGAAGACATTTGTCTAATTAAATCTAGTCTCTGCTAGGAAGGAGCATTATTCTTTTCCTTAAAAAGAAATCATCTAAATAACAGGGTGTGATTCTAATTATTATAACAGAATGCGCAATGCTGACTAAATTTGGGAGTTAATTATTCACAAAATAATGCTGCCATTCTCCCTCAAATAAAAGGAGAAGTAAGGGGGGTGTATTTTGTGGCTCAGAGGTTCAGCTAATACCAGCGCAGTCTCTATATTTACCGATGTGTAGCTCATGTAACAGTTAAATGAGTTCCAATCAATTCTTCCTCACAAGCGGCATGTACAAATTTTAACTAGAAAATTAGAGAGATGACATCTAACGCCTCCCCTGGGAGAGCAGAAATCCCCTGCAAAAGACAATCAAATTATTCTTTGCCAATTGTCTGAAGAAATGTTAAACTAATACTAGTGTGGGATAATTTCTTCCCATCCTCAAGTATTCTGTACCAGGAATCATTCCCCCCCAAAGCTGAACATTAATTACTGAACAAATGCAACAAAGGCACAGCCCAAATTTCTATGACTCTGTGTAGAGGATTTCCTGCACTGGTGGGGGGTGGGCTAGATCAGCCTTATCTAACCTGGTGACCTCCACACTGTTTGGACTCCAGCTCCTATGACTATTGGTCATGCAGGCTGGAGCTGATGAGATCTAGAGTGTAGAATATCTGAAGGGCACCATTTTGGGGAAGGCTGGACTAGATATTTGAGATCCTCCTATACCAACCTTTTCCAGGGGAAGGGAGAGTGAGGGAAGGAGGACAGCTCTTTGAACAGGGGTTTGGTGGCGCAGTACTAGATGTTTTGTGTGCATGTGGTAGGTCAGTGGGCACATTTGGGTTTTTGAACCAATGCCATGGATGCCACCTTCTCTAGTTACTACTCTCCCACCTCCCTTGGATTGCCCTGTCCCCAAGAGACAGAAACAGAGAAAATGACACACACACACCATGCTTTCCTGAGTAAAAGCTGGATCCAGTTGAATTGATCTGAGCCTTGAAAAGCACACAGAGCTGAAAGTGGAAGTGGGAAAGAGTTCCACTCTTCTAACTTCCTGTTTCTGCTCTATCAACTTCTGAAGGGAGGAAAACTTGATCTTGACCAAGGAGCAGTGAGCTGGGGAGAGGGGTTGGTGGATGCTAGGAATGGGAGAGAAATTTGATTCAGTTCACATTTAAAGCTGAATCCATAAAATTTGCAATTTTCCAAAACAATATGAGAACCAAAGCACAGGCATCCTTCACTTATCCACTTATCCAAATATTGCAATGAAGTTCTCCAACCAAAGAGCAACCAAAGAGCATATATTAGAACCACTGAATCATAGAATCATAGAGTTGGAAGGGGCCTGTAAGGCCATCATGTCCAACCCCCTGCTTAATGCAGGAAGGTGCATTAGGGGAAAGTGTGCATAAAAATGAATAAATAAGTGAAAATAACACACAAAATGTGTTATATTATAGAGAAATTGTTTGCAAATAATGTGCACATTAGTCAAAACTGCATACAAAAATTGTTTATTAGGATGCTGAAAAACATTCATGAGGTTTTTTTTAAAAAAAAATCACAAATTGTTGCAGAAACCTAGAGAACTGAATTTAAGATTGGGAAAAATGAGAAACTGAGAGAACTGAAACTGACAAATCCATCCCTAGTGGGTGCCGGCGGAAGACTTTGAAGGTGCCATTGCACCAACAGGTGCCATATTGGTAACCTCTGTCCTAGAGTTAAGGGGCAACTCCTCACTTTGCAAAACAGAATAGAATGGCTACAGTAACTATCCCAGCCTACAGCTTTGCATCCAGGTGTTCAGGTTGCTTGGGATGCAATCTGAAACAAATGGAAGTTATATCCTAAATCTCTTGCTCTGCTAACCAGACAAAGACAGGAAGCTAGATTCCAAGTATTTATAACAGGCCTGGCCAGTCCAAAAGCATTATATTGCCTGCCAATCACAGGAGCCTATATTTCAGAGCCCTATTCCCTTCTTTGCCTAAGTAAGTTCTGAGACCTGACCAGATAAGGACATAAGAAGAATCTGCTGGATCAGGCCAATGGCCCATCTAGTCAAGCATCCTGTTTTCACAGTAGTGTCCTGGCCAAGCCCATTGGAATCAATCTCAGATTGGCTGGTGTGTTTTTCTCCGGCATGTTTAATGAAAAACTTCAGTTGAGAGCACTTCATGGATCAGCTTACAGGTCACAGAAGATTCTGCATCTGTACACAGCATAACTAGACATGACTACTCAAAGCTAATATGTTGTTGCAGTAGTTAGACCCATCCCCTTACAACCTTTATGTAGGTTCGGGTGGACTCTTTCTACTTGTGTGAGGAAGGTGTCACAGAACGGGAATGTGCGCGCATTCTAGCAGTCCTCCTAGTTGGAAAAGTGGGGGCCAGCTGAGCCTGCCGTCTCAGTAGTCTGTGTGTCTGAGGCAACGGGGGCAGTGGCACTTCACTGAGATCACCCTCCTTTAGAAGAAGTGTGCATGGCAGAAGCACCTTGGGAGGAGAGGAGGGTGAAGGGGAGGAGAAGGGACAGTCTCCCCATCAGCCGGTGTCCCTTGTTGAAGGAAAAACTTTCCAGACCAAGATTGTGCTCCAAAAGATAGAGGTTTATTGATCAATAACAAAAAATACCAGTATGCATAATGGGAGAGGGAGTTCCCTCGAACCTCACACTCTGGCAATCAATACTTGTACATAGGTTTTATAAGCATTGATACGTCATACATACATTGTACCTTATGACCCCCTGCCAATCCCTGCCATGGTATCCTCCCCTGAGGGCAGGCTTTGGCCTAGGCCTCTCAAACTGTTTTCGTCTGTTTTATAAAAAGAGGAAGGGCTTTTTGCCTTTCCGACCTATGTTTTGTCATCTCATAAAGTACAGGACAAGACACTTAAAAACAGCTTCAGAAAAACATTTTTCAAAACCTCACTCACTATATAATCAGCATATGTAGCTTCTTCCTAGAACACACTCTGGCATGTTAGTTCCTCTCTACTGTGTTGTCCTGACAAGGGACTCAGGAAGTGCTTAACCACAAGCAAGGACTCAGGCTATGGTCTGAAGGCAGATGAGGCCAGCACCTTGCTGAAGCTAAGCAGGGCCAGGTCTGGTCAGTGCCCTAATGGGAGACCACCTGGGAACCATATGCGAGTTGCCTTGGGTTTCTATCATGAAAAGAAAGGCAGGGTAAAAATGTAATAAATAAATAAAAAAGGTAAAGGTGTCCCCGCACTTATAGTGCAAGTCGTTTCCGACTCTTAGGGTGATGTCCTGCAATGTTTACTAGACAGACCATATATATGGGGTGGGATTGCCAGTTCCTTCCCCGGCCTTTCTTTACCCCCCAGCATATGCCGGGTACTCATTTTACCGACCACGGATGGATGGAAGGCTGAGTGGACCTCGACCCCTTTTATCTGAGATTCGACTTCCTCCTTCTGTTGGAATCGAACTCCAGCCGTGAGCAGAGCTTCGGCTGCGTTACCACCACTTATCACTCTGCACCATGGAAGATCTTAATAAATAAATAGTAATAATAATAATAAATAAGCAGGACCTGAGTGCTCTCTTCTCCTGTGTTTCCATCAACTAGTATCTGGTTCCCATGAATCACTCAAAATTTGCTGAAAGTCTTTAAGGACCACTTAAGAACATAAGAACATAAGAAGAGCCTGCTGGATCAGGCCAGTGGCCCACCTAGTCCAGCATCCTGTTCTCACAGTGGCCAACCAGGTGCCTGGGGGAAGCCCGCAAGCAGGACCCAAGTGCAAAAACACTCTCCCCTCCTGAGGCTTCCGGCAACTGGTTTTCAGAAGCATGCTGCCTCTGACTAGGGTGGCAGAGCACAGCCATCATGGCTAGTAGCCATTGATAGCCCTGTCCTCCATGAATTTGTCTAATCTTCTTTTAAAGCCATCCAAGCTGGTGGCCATTACGGCATCTTGTGGGAGCAAATTCCATCGTTTAACTATGCGCTGAGTAAAGAAGTACTTCCTTTTGTCTGTCCTGAATCTTCCAACATTCAGCTTCTTTGAATGTCCACGAGTTCTAGTATTATGAGAGAGGGAGAAAAACTTTTCTCTATCCACTTTCTCAGTGCCATGCATAATTTTATACACTTCTATCATGTCTCCTCTGACCCGCCTTTTCTCTAAACTAAAATGCCCCAAATGCTGCAACCTTTCCTCGTAAGGGAGTCGCTCCATTCCCTTGATCATTCTGGTTGCCCTCTTCTGAACCTTTTCCAACTCTATCATATACTTTTTGAGATGAGGCGACCAGAACTGTACACAGTATTCCAAATGCGGCCACACCATAGATTTATACAACGGCATTATGATATCGGCTGTTTTATTTTCAATACCTTTCCTAATTATCCCTAGCATGGAATTTGCCTTTTTCACAGCTGCCGCACACTGGGTCGACATTTTCATCGTGCTGTCCACTACAACCCGAGGTCTCTCTCCTGGTCGGTCACCGCCAGTTCAGACCCCATGAGCGTATATGTGAAATTCAGATTTTTTGCTCCAATATGCATAATTTTACACTTGTTTATATTGAATTGCATTTGCCATTTTTCTGCCCATTCACTCAGTTTGGAGAGGTCTTTTTGGAGCTCTTCACAATCCCTTTTTGTTTTAACAACCCTGAACAATTTAGTGTCGTCAGCAAACTTGGCCACTTCACTGCTCACTCCTAATTCTAGGTCATTAATGAACAAGTTGAAGAGTACAGGTCCCAATACCGATCCTTGAGGGACTCCACTTTCTACAGCCCTCCATTGGGAGTACTGTCCGTTTATTCCTATTCTCTGCTTTCTGCTTCTTAACCAATCCCTTATCCACAAGAGGACCTCTCCTCTTATTCCATGACTGCTAAGCTTCCTCAGAAGTCTTTGGTGAGGTACCTTGTCAAACGCTTTTTGAAAGTCTAAGTACACTATGTCCACTGGATCACCTCTATCTATATGCTTGTTGACACTCTCAAAGAATTCTAATAGGTTACTGAGACAGGACTTTCCCTTGCAGAAGCCATGCTGGCTCTGCTTCAGCAAGGCTTGTTCTTCTATGTGCTTAGTTAATCTAGCTTTAATAATACTTTCTACCAGTTTTCCAGGGACAGAAATTAAGCTAACTGGCCTGTAATTTCCAGGATCCCCTCTGGATCCCTTTTTGAAGATTGGCGTTACATTTGCCACTTTCCAGTCCTCAGGCACAGAGGAGGACCCAAGGGACTTAAAGATTTTCTGCCTGTTGTAGCCATTGTAATGCAATATAATTCAGATTGTAATAAAATAAAATACAAGATATAAAAGCAACACAATTAAAAATCAATATTGATAATTTAACACAATGGATATGTCATGTCCCATCCAATTATCCACATACATTCCGTGGACCATCTGAATAAACCTCTGGGACCACTGGTAGCCCACGGATCATAGTTTGGGAACCCTGCTCTAAGCTAAAATGCTCCAAATACTGCAATGTTTCCTCATAGGAAGATAGGTCAGATAGTTCACTAGACTAGCAGACTACAGTTCAAACCCTTGCAGGCTCTGCCAAGGGCATGGCTCATGACTAAATCTTATGTTCCAGCTAGGACTACAAACAACCATTGAGCAAAAGGACAGTCAGTCACCACCTTTACCAAACAGATTGTACACTCCAGGTTTCCTGTCGCACCTTGATGAGTCCACTTCATTTCTAATTCTTAATGCAACTTCAAGGACTTGCTGAAGAGTGTTCTTCACTGACCTCCGTGCCCTTTGACTAATTCTGTGGATGAGCTAACAATTGTAATTACGTCCCTAAAGAAGCCCACTCTGAAACCTCTGTTCTTGTTCGGGCTGACAAACCTGCTAAAGTTACATATTAAAATCTTGCTTTTTGGTCCTATCTACATGTGCATAATTAAAAGACTGGGTTTTTTCCCTCCTGTAAGATGTTTCTTTCTTTAATACTTCTCTGTATCAGAGGAACTTAAATGTGTTCTTTTAGATATAGCCATAATAAGAACCTGCCTTAAACCAAGTCAGAACACTGATCTGTATAGCTCAGTTTTGTTCACATAGCCAATATCGTGACCTCCAGATATTGGATAGCCAATATGGTGTCTTCCAGCTATGCTTTCTGGGAGGGATAGGAGCTGTAGACAAACAACATCTGGAGGGCAACCCCTGGTGTCTACACTGACTAGCAGTGGCTGCACAGGATTTCAGGGTGGAGGTTTTCCCAGCCATACGTACACATGTCAGGATTTGAACCTGGGACCTTTTGCATTCAAAGGCATGTTTGTTTATTTATTTATTTATTACATTTATATACTGCCCCATAGCCAAAGCTCTCTGGGTGGTTTACAGCAATTAAAAACATTAAAAACAAATATACAAATTTTAAAACACACACAAAAAATCTAAAAACACAACTTAAAATTTTTTTAAAGCGCATGCTAAAATGTTGTCTACCACTGAGCTCTATAACTCTTCCCCATTTTCAGGGAGTACATGATACAAGCAATGGAAAATCCATTGGAATCAGACTATCATGACTGCACCGGAAACTGACTTTCAGGAAGTCCTGCTTTTCCTGGTCCCTAATTGGTTGAGCCTGTGGAATTGGTTAAGATAATATGAATTCTATAGCCAGCCATGGTCACGGCTAGGAAGGGAAGCTGGGATGTTCTAGAGGTAGATGGTGGAATGTGACACTGTTCACAAGGCATATGTATCTACCAAAGAAATGAATGTGAAAGAGGAAAGAGCATGATCCCAGCCGCATCCACCCAAGACTTTCACAGAATCATCTCAGGCTGTGAAACATACCTATGCAGTGTTCATACGCTCTGTTTAGAACTTCAGATGAATGCCCAGAGGTCATGGGTGAGGTCAGAAAGTGTAAAAAAACCCACTCCTCCCCACCAAGCATTCATAGCCATAGATATGTCAAGTGAACAAAGCTTGTGTGGAAGAACATCAATGGAAGCTGGTCCCATTGAAATCAGTAAGATATTGGCCCCATCTGCATTTAAAGCACTATTCTACCACTTGAAACAGCCATGGCAAAGAATCCTGAGAACTGCAGTATGTTAAGGTGTAGCTGAGAGTTGTTAGGATATCCCTATTCCTCTCACAGAGCTCCATTTCTCAGAGTGGCTTAACAGTCAGTCCATTTATCCAAGAGAAGCCTGGGAATTGCAGCTCTGTGAGGGCATCTCTCAGCACCTTTAAAAAACTACAGGTCCCAGGATTATTTGCAGCGGAGGGAAGCCATGACAGTTCAAAGTCATATGATACCGCTTTACATGTATGGTGCAGATGAGGCCTGACACATAGTTAAACATAGTTAGTTAGGCTATGCGTTTAAGTCCCCTCTTATATTAACTAGATTGTGGATCTAATTGTTTCCCCTCTTCCCCTTCTTTTTTTAAACATGTGTGACACTAGGAGAAATATCTGTCGATGGCATGCAATAAATTCAATAAACATTCCAAGGCTTCCCACTATCTATGTAACAGAAGACCTATAAAATACTGCAGAGAGATAAAACATTCCATGCCACAGGTCTACTTCAACTCATACCTTCGACATACCTTTGCACATTTAGCATACTATGCCCAGCACTCAGGGATCTGTTATGATAAGAAGCTGTGTATAAATATCAGAAGATATCATCTATGGACTTCTAATTTAGATTGTAGACTTCAAGGTATTACTACTTGCCATTATTTAGCGATCTCATACTTAGAGTGTCTCTCGACCAATTTTCTCAAACACCAGGTCCCATTTTACATTTATTTAATCTACTTCTTCATTTTTGGCTAGTTCCTGAGCCCATGTATGAAGCTAATTACTATTACGGGATGTCAGTCACTGGTGTGAGGATTTCCTCTCTATGTTTTTGATGAATATTGTGTCCAATTAATTCCATTTGGTAGTGTAAAATAGCCTGCATTTTTCCTCCAATTGCTTAGGCTTCTTATTTTTCTTTGCTTCACTGATCCAGAAGTAATCCAGTATAATAGCCTAGCACACACCCCCATACATTTCTCTAGCCTCTTTTCACTTGTAGTTATATAGATAGATAGATCTTTATTGCTTACAGCTCATGAGCCATCCCAAACTTACAAAACATAGATTTAAAGAACAAACATTTACAGAATTTACATCACTTGTTAAAATCACATAAAGGGTATCGGGTAAGTGAATGCATAGCTATAATTACATCAATGTAAAACTATGGGTGACTTAAGAAGCCATTATAAAATTGGAGAGTAAAAAAAACTATCTGAAAAGTTTAGCTCTAATTTTGGCAGCCGCATAACCAAAAAGAGCAACTTGATGCGTTATAAAAGAATCATTTCCCGCTAGTAAAAAGCAAACTTGTTCCAAAGGGTTCCTATTCTTAAGATTAATGGGGGATAGAAACTTGACCCGAGGTTCTTTATAGAGGGAACAAAACAGCAGATAGTGAGTGATATCCTCCACTTCACCTGAGTTGCATGGACAGCATCGGAGGTGTATAGGAGTCTGGCTATATCTCCCTTCCAGATATGCTGAAAACGAAGGGCAGTAAAAACGGATCTCAGCCATGGTGATTTTATAAAAGAAAAATAGGGCTCCAGAGAGAATGCTGTTTTATACATTGGAAACCAATGCGAGAAGGGGGACTGGGAGGCATATGCCAAATCCCACCTCGAGGCATAAAAAAGAATTCTATCCCTGAGTCGTGCTCTAGCTCTAGAGGAAACATATGAGGGGGCAGTTTCAATACTAATCCCGTAAAAGGCTAAAATAGATTTAGTCCTAGTAAGCCAATTGTTTGGATCAGGGTTGCGAAGTTGTTCAAGATAGCATTTTTTAGGTAACCTTGAATCATCCATGCCAGCTAATCTAAGGCAAAAGGAGGCAAGGGCTACATGAGCTAACTCTGTTAGGGAATATAGTCCTAGTTCCAATCTTAAAAGGGCAGATGGAGTCCCTTTAGGGATCAGAGCCTGGAAAAGTTACTTTTTTGAACTACAACTCCCATCACTCCAATCCAGTGGCCATGCTTGCTGGGGCTGATGGGAGTTGTAGTTTAAAAAAGCAACTTTTCCAAGCTCTGGCCGAGGGCTAGTATCCTACAGGCAAAAGCATTTTGTTGCTTCTCTAAGGAAGGGATCTTTGCATAATGTGTGGTTATATATAAAGGTCTGTCCCATACAACGTTCAATACTGCTTATCTAAATGGAGTAATAAATCACAGGTAGATGAATCGTCATTTGCACGTTTTCGTTGATATGTAAAAGCAGCTCTGAATTTATTTTTATTTTATAGAAACAAAAAAAACCATACCCCACATGTAGTATGCAAAGGCGCTTACGTCAATTAAAATCTCAGTATAACAATTTAACAATATCCACCATATTAAAGTCACAGTATCAGTCACAACTTACAGAGGACAACACGATCAATAAACACAATGACAGAGTAGCAGATAAAACAGGTTCCCACTATAACAAATTCAGATGAACAATTTAAATGCCTGCCAGGATTTTGTTTTTAAAAAGGCTACATTAACCAGTGGATGATCACCTGAGAGAGGGCCACTGAAACATTATGGGGCAAAGTGCTTCATAATACTGCTACAGCCACATTACTGAAAAAGGCCTCCCCTCTAGATCCATGAAGTATAGGCAGGTTACTACAGGAGGAGGTGGTCCTCAGGTATTCTGGATCCAATCCACTTAGGATTTTGAAGGTAAGAGCCAACACTTTGGGTTGTAGCCAACAAAGTTAAATTCAAAGTAGACCCACTGAGTTTCATCAGCCTAACAGAATCATAGAGTTGGAAGGGGCCTATAAGGCCATTGGGTCCAACCCTCTTGCTCAGTGCAGGAATCCAAGTTAAATGCTGGAATCCAAGTTAATGTTCATGCATTTTAATGGGTCTACTCTCTTTCTGGGCACAATCCAAAGGGTTGGCTCCAATGTTAGTCCAATTCAAATTGGCAACCATATCAGCTTCTGAAGATTTTTCAGAGGCAACCTCATGCAGAGGGCATTGTTCATATAGAGGGCATTGCAGCAACTGAGGGAGCTGTTACCGTAGTGGAATATAGATAATTTAGGCTGCAGATCTTCAGTGGGGAGGGAGAAAGAAGCAAAGGTGGTTGAACTGCTGACACCATAGGATTTCCCTCCCATTGCAGGGGGAGGACAATGGGAGAACTTCAGGAGTGGTCAGTTTCCTCCATAGTCTGAGGGCATGCTGGGAGACTGGGAAGGGTTTGATGCCTTAGATCTATACCTCCCCATGATCCACCCTCATCATCTTCCCAATCCAACCATAACATGCCCCCTTTTCAGCCCTACTGAAGGAGTTTATGTGGTGATGGGGAGGAGACATCTGATGGAGACTGGTGGCTCCGATGTCAGTGAGGCAGTGAATCCATTCCATGTTTTAGTCTGAACTTAAAAGGAGCTATCCAAGGTGCTGGGCATAGGTTTCAGCACATTGGACCACTCTTTAAAAATTTGGTCTAAAGCCTGGAGGGAGTATACTTCCCCACTGACATCAGAGCCACCAGTCTCCATCAGACCCATCTTTCCATCCTCAGAGAGGAGGGTCCTACACTTCTTCATGCCCCAAGGTTGCCTTTGCAGGGACCACAGGATTGCAACAGCAGTAGCCTTGGATAAAGCCCCCACTTCCACAACCTGTATTAAAACATGTAGCAATGATGTCAGTTACATCCACACCATATTTTTAAAGCACATCGGACACACATTTAATGCACATGGATTCCCCCAAAGAATGTTGGGAGCTGTAGTTTACCCCACAGAGGTACAATTTGCAGTGCCCTTAACAAACTACAGTTTCCAGGATTCTTTGGGGGAATCCATACGCATCAAATGTGTTTTAGGATGGCAACATGCATTTCCACAAATCAAAGTTTCTTTCTGAGCAAAAATTAAAATAGTGGTGAGCTGAAAGGTGTCCACAGAGTACATCTGGCTCAATACTAGGCAGCTCAAATTACAAAGCAAGGCAAAGAGGGATCCCTGAAATCAGATCATTAGACAAGCTATGCTACAGATGTCATCTACTTTTCACCAGTAGTGGATGCCTTGTTGGGAGTTTGGGACTAATAGAGAAACTCTCAGTGCAGGGAGGAATGGTAATAATGCCTGGTTTGGGGTTGCCGCTGAGTTGTACCTCAAGCAAGGCTTCAAGGCAAATTTGATGGTTCCTGCAAGGAATTTCAAGGGAAGGAAAGTAGAGGTCAGCACATCTCTAGAAGCCAAACTAAACTTGTCTCAAAGATGTATTTAGAATCCACACACCCATGGAGGAAAATTAATCTAGAACAGCTTTCCCCAACCTGGTGCCTTCCAGATATTTTGGACTTCAACAGGCTGGTGCTGATGCAAGTTGTAGTTCAAAACATCTGGAAGTCATCAGGTTGAGAAAAGCTGATTTAGAAGAACTAACTCATGCACTCCACAGCAGATTCACATCTTCATCAGGAGGTACAGCAGGCAAATATATTGTTTGTTGTATTCCAACAAGCTGTGCAATAGTCTTTGGGGAAAAGAATGATGTCACTCACAGATTAAAAGTGTGGCCATTATGTGCAGCTCAGTGCAAGTGTAGCTTCAAAATGGTGTCTTGAATAAGTGCATTGGAGCATTAAGATCCTAGCACATACATCTATTCCCTCCCCCAGCCTCTGCATATTGCTATTGCATGGGGTTTGAGACAGTTATTGTCCAACCCAAGTGGCAATACCATAAGGAGTAATAAATGGAAATAGGAAACAAACACAAAAGGCAGCTGGTAGTAGCATATGTACACAACTTTGCTCTATGTGCTAAACCAACGGTGGGGAACCTTTGACCCTCCAGATGTCACTGAACTGCAACTCCCATCAACCCAGCAAGCATGGCCAATGACCAGGGATGATGCAAGTTGTAGTTCAGCAACATCTGCAGGACCAAATGTTCCCCACACCTGTGCTAAACAATAAATTAATATTCTATAATTACATTTTTGGACACTATTGAAAAATATTTTTAGTGGGTTTTGTTGCTGGTTTTGCACTCAAAGGACCCCTCCAGACATCTTTTTTATTGTGCATTCATGATGATTTGTGCTTTTGATGTTATTGGGGCAATCACACATGAACTCATTTTCAATACAGTTTGCGCTCGCAACATTTTGGGGAGCAGCCACACTGCTTCACTTCCAATAAGTGCATATCCCATAACCTCCTGCTGAAATCCAATCACTTTTTATACCACAAATGTTCTGGTTTAGTTTTTCCCACTTTTGTTGTGCTATAGCAATAATGTGGTAGCACTGGGGAAGCATCGCAGAATGAAATTTTGTTGTTCTTGTTGTTATGTGCCTTCCAGTCAATTACGACTTATGGCGACCCTATGAAAAAGCAGAATAAACCCCCCAAAAATGCACCATCATTGTGTCAAGAACATGTTGCAGGATATACCTATGCAATAAAAGACTAGTCTGGAGGAGGCCATGATGAAAAAATTCATTGATTTGCTTCCATCATTCTCATTCGGTCTATCTCACCTTCTGTTTCCCTTGGTGATGTCATCATGCAACCAAAACAAATTGGCCACACAACATTTTAACACCACGCCGTTCATAAAGATGCATAAAGTCAGATGCTGTCTCCAGAAAGGCTAGAGAAGTACAGCTATAATAGGAAATGGTCCATCAAAGCCAGGAGTGTTTGTGGGTCTTCACCCCGTTAGGAATCCAACATGGGAAGCCACCTTATACCAAGTCAGAATATTGGTCCATCTAGCTCAGTGCTGTCTACACTGACTGGCAGCGATTCTCTAAGGATTCAGGCAGGAGTATCCCTGTCCTATCTGGAGATGCCAGGGATTGAACCTGGGACCATCTGCATGCTCTACCACTGAGCTTTCTCTCTTCCCCTCGTTTTGTCTCTGCTTTTTCCCCTAATCAGTTTTGATCAGTAGATATTTGGAGAAACGGTGGGAAATCCAAAAGGAGAGGGGGTGCTACCTTCTGTTTTGACGTTTGTTCACAATTTAATCCACTCCAATTGTGCGGTGTGAGGAGCATATGATTGGCAGTCCAGTGCAAAATGCATCTGAACTCATGTCATATGCCATCATCCAAATGGGGAGCTGATCAAAAGTTCAGAACATCATGCATGGCCTGAGGGCTGCTCACCTTCTTCATATTTCCACTCCTCATCTTACATGGCAGAGGAGATGGCTCAGCCACCTACAGAAACCTGTGATGACTACTCATTAATTACACCTCAGTAGCTCCTACAGTGGGAGGGCACCACCTGCAAAGCCAAGCAGAATCCATTGCATGTTTGCAGCTGATCAGATGAACATGCACACAACTTCCTCTTTCCTTTCTCTCCATCTCTCTCTTTCTCTCTCATACACACACATACATACATTTATGGGATGTTTCCCCCCAAAAAATGCTCTTGGGAAGATGCTACAAGAAAGACATGGGGAGGGCTTCAGAATGGGCTAGGAGCTCTGATGTTCTTGTAAACCGCCCAGAGAGCTTCGGCTATGGGGCGGTCTATAAGTTTAATGAAATAAATAAATAAATAAATGTTGCTTTCTACAATGACAAGATGCATTTATTTGAAAGTATTTATTAAAAAGGAAGAAGGCACGGCCATACTACCCTGAACACGCCCCATCTTGTCTGACCTTGGAAGCTAAGCAGGGTCAGGCCTGGTTAGCACTTGGATGGGAGAACACAGACTGAGCTTGGTGGGGCGGTGCATCACTCGCCCTTCTGGACCAGCTTCCACTGAGTAGGAGGGAAATCTTGGAGAGCTTCTGCCAGTCAGTGTGTACTATACTGAGCCCGATGGACTGACTGTCTGACTCAGTATAAGGCAGCTTCTGAAGTTCTTATCCTCATGGCATCTTTTTCCCCTCCCGGTGAATCCTAATCATACCTTCCATTGGACCAAATACTCATTTGTTATGCTGCAAGCAGGCTTTCCAGCTGACTTCTATTCACGCCAGTAATATCGACTCTCGCCTCTTATCAGCTCTTCTCCAGTTGATCTATTGATGAGGTAAGTGACATCCCAACTTCTCTTTAAAGGTGTGTGTGGGGGGTGTGTGTTGGGGATTATAAGTCATTCATCTTAAACTGCATTTGGGTGGCATCATCTCACCAGCTTAAACACACACACACATACAAACCCTGTGGCTAGCTGCCTTTATATTACAGTTATTACATGAACACACATCAAGAACATCAATAAAGGGGGGGATGAGTGCATTTACATTCAATTTGTTTCCTAAAAGGGGAGGGGAGAGATGGGTTGTTAGTTCAACCACTAATATTTTAGGCTGTCAAAAATAGTGTACTGTAATAGTGAAATCTGTGATTAGTTATGAGGTCTTTCGGTGAATTGTCATGGTTAAGAAGGTAATTATCTCTATCTGTAGCTTTCTGCATTTCATTTTCTCCTCTTCCCCCCCCCCTTAGGCCACTTCTGCACCAGACATTAAAAGAATGATTATATTACTTCAACAGTCATGGCTTCCCCCCAAGAATCACAGGAGCTGTAGTTTGTCAGGTCGAGAGTTGTTAGGAGACACCCTATTGCCCTCACAGAGCTATAATTTCCAGAGTTCCCTGGGAAGAGGGATTGATTGCTAAACCGGCCTGATAACCATAGCTCTGGGAGAGGGGGAGAGGACTCCTAACCGGGTTCTTTGTTGTTTCTGTTGCAAAAGAGTAACATGGCATCCCCCCTGGATCTCATTTTCTAGGGTGGAGAGCCCCTCCCCTGCATAAAGACCTGAGGCAGGATGGATAGTTGCCCAAAAGCAAGAAGGCAGGGCCATCTGGTTCTAATGGTGGCTAAACTCCGGCCCATGGACCCAATTAAGCCTATCAGGCCTCCCTGGTTAGCCTGAGAGCCCTATACCTGTGGGGCAAATAAATGTGATTCCCTGTGGAAAGCTACACTCATGTGCCCTACACCTGTGGGACAGGTAGATGTGATTCCCTGCTGCAAGAGAGATTTGCAGGCACCACCTGTTGACTGATCTGTGGTGAGTGCAAAGTCACCAATCAGCTGATCATCAGCGCTTGCAAAGCCCTGTGACTTTGCCCACATGGTTCGATTTCAAGCCACACTGCCAACAGGAAGTGGGTCAGCTGACAGCCCCACCCGCCTGCCGTATGGCCGGTGGGGGGTGAGGGAGGTAAGGATTTGGCCTCTGCTCTAAGTAACTGGTTCAAGGAAGGCAAATTCCCCACAGAATCACCACAATATATATATTCCAGTGGTGGCTGGTGGCTCCATGTCAGTGAGGAAGCCTTGGACCGCTCCTTGAAAGTTCAGATTAAAACCCGGAGTGGATTCCACTGCCCCACTGACATGGCGCCACCAGCTGCCACTGGGCAGCGCTGTGGAGCTGCTCTTTTGACATCCGTTTTATTGCAGCTTTCTTGGATGGGAAAGGGGCAGGGAAGGAGGGTGGCAAGTCTGGACTGTGCAGCCGCACCAGATCAGCGCTGCCGCTGCACTCACACAGCCCTGACCTTACAGTCGCACCGTCTACGTGAGCTGCAGCAGCACTGGTGTCAGCAGTGGTGGCTAGTGGCTCCATGTCCGTGGTGCAGAGGAATCTGCTCTGGGTTTAAGTCCAAATGTTTAAGGAGCTGTAAAACCCGGAGTGGATTCCACTGCCCCACTGACATGGAGGCATCAGCTGCCACTCAGTATTTCTTGTCCAATTCAAATTGCTTACACATTTGTATTACCCACATCCTTTAAGGTGGAGGAATATGTAAATGAAACAAACAAATGATCCCCAGGAGATCCTCTGCAGATTTGGCTCCAGATACTGGTGGTCCTGATTTGCTGGCACCATGACTAGAGTTGCCCAGTTATCAGCAGGGTGGTGGCACTTACCTGACCTCCCATCACTGGCATCGCATTTGCACCACACCAATGTCACCACCTGCCCCCTTCCTCCCGGTAAGTCTTCCTGCACCACCAACCACTTCTAGAGTTGCCAATCAGCCAGTATTTTACTAGTCAAACGTGTAAAACCATGTTTAGTAAAGTATTAGCGAATGAAAAGCCACTGAAATTCAGATTCTCGTGGCTTCTTACATTAGGCAACAGCAGGTCCTCAACCTTGGTTCCTTCTCCTACATAACCAGATTTGAATCTGGTTGTATTACTGAGCCACCAGCAAGCCCTGCTAGAGCCCTAGAATATATATATATATATATATTTCATACACACACACACACACACACACTTGTGCCTGCCCTGTGCTCAACTTTTAATAAAATGTAGGGCTCCAGTTAGTGACAGAAGGGCTGTAGCTCAGTGGTAGAGCATCAGAAGGTCTCAAGTTCAATCCCCAGCATCTTGAGGTAGGGCGAGGAGAACATCTGTTCTGAAATCCTGGAGAGCTGCTGCCAGTCAGTGTAGACAATACTGAGGGAGACGGATGATTTGGTATAAGGCAGCTTCCTAGGTGCCTCGGGCCAGGTATCATAGTTTTAGTTTCTCACAATGCCCTGAGCAATACCCCTTTGGGGCACTGTGAGGAATTAAAACAGTCACTTCCAAACTCAGCTGTCCAGCTCCAATCAGAATGCTGCGGCGTCCCTTCCCCTCCCTCCACTGCTTTCGCCGCAGCCAGGAAAATGTGCCTGGTTTCCCACAAATAAGACAGCGCCCACCAGAGGGACAAGAGAGTACAAGGCAGAGGTTGCCAACCTTTTATGAGCCAGTTGGCACGTTTGGGATTTTGAGAAGCTGCTGTGGGCACCAGTCAGAAAATGGCTGTCACTGGGACGTGGCATAACACAAAATGAGAGCCTTTTGGCTGTGGGCGGTATAGAAATCGAATTAAATAAATAAATAAATAAATAAATAAATGGCCCCCTGTTAATGGAGAAAGGGCCTTACGCCAGCCACGGCCGCACTCACATAGAAAAGATCTTTCCACCTTTCCTCTGTTCAGAATGGGAAGATGGAAGAGCCAAGGAAACAGCAGTGTAGGAGAGGTCAAGCCAGTGTAAACAGGGACTGAGAATATTGTGGATTTCTGAGGGGAATATTTACTGATACCTTCTGTGGGCACCTTAGGCGATACTGAAAGGCTCACTGCCCCCCAAGACACCACATCGGCAAAGCCTCTCGTAAGGTAAACCGAGGCCAAAGACTGGACTGCTGTGCTGTGCCCACTCCACGGGGTGGTCAACAAAAAGACTTCTGAACGCCGGCAACAAAATGGCCTTGTGGATCTTTTGACTGAGGATCCTTGTGTCAAGCTAGGCGGTTATGTTCCTTTGCAATCAAGAGCCTGCGAGAACGCATCCAGGCTTCCCACTATAGAGGAGGCTTCTTCAAAAAAGGGGGGAAATAAATTGCTCATAGAGCTCAAAGAATAGCAGCCTCCCGCCACAATGACAACTGAACGGCTGGGTCTCAGTCATGCTGCTCTTTCCCCTCACACAGAACTCTCTGAGCTCTCAATTACTGGCGCAACACAACAACACTTACGTCCGGGCATCCAGGAGCTTTGTTCAAAAAGGCCCTATTATTTAGGAGTCATGGGGAGGCCCTGTCAAGTAAACATCATTCCTGGAGGGTTGAAGCCCTTGGAAACTTTGAGTGGTTCTCCAGTCATATTACACACACACACACACACACACCACACACACACACACACACCCCTTTGATTTGCTGTTGACCTTCAGGTTCTGTCAAGTCTTCTCCCTCTCTTTGCTTGCAAGAAGTGAGCGGGCTTCTTTTTCAATCAGTTTCTTCATACACACCATAGGAACATAGGAAGCCGCTTTATACTGTATCCGACCATTGGTCCATCTAGCCCTGTGATGTCTACACGGACTGGCAGAGGCTCTTCAAGATATCACACGGGTTTCTCCAAGCCTTACATGGGGTTGCTGGGGATTGAACCCGGGACCTTCTGCAGATGCTCTGACACTGTTGTGGACTTTCCCCTCAATAGGAATATAGGGAGCTGCCTTATACTGCCCTTGTAGCCCAGCATTGTCGACACAGACTGGCAGTAGCTCTCGGCAGTTTCAAGCAGGGGACATTCCCAGCCCTTCCTGGAGATGCCTTAATTAGGTTGCATTAACAGAAGTATAGTTTCCAAATTGCGTGAAGTATGAGATCCCCTTTATTCTTATTTCCCCCTTCTTATCTCCCCTTTATTATTATTTATGTACCTAGCAAAAAGAAACCAAATGCACAGTTATAAAATGGGGAATACTTGGCTGAGCAATACTACATGCAAGAAGGATCCTGGAGTTGTTGTTGATCACAAGCTGAATATGAGCCAACAGTATTATGTGGCTGCAAAAAAGGCAAATGCTATTTTAGGCTGCATTGACAAAAGCATAGTTTCCAAATTGTATAAAGAACTAGTTGCCCTCTATTCAGCACTGATTAGGACTCATCTTCAGTACCGCATCTAGTTCTGGACACCACACTTTAAGAAGGATGCAGACAAACTGGGTTCAGAGGAGGGCAACGAGGATGATCAGGGGACTGGAAACAAAGCCCTATGAGGAGAGACTGAAAGACCTGGGCATGTTTAGCCTTGAGAAGAGAAGACTGAGGAGAGATATGATAGCACTGTTCAAGTACTTGAAAGGTTGTCATACAGAGGAGGCCAGGATATTTTCTCGATCGTCCCAGAGTGCAGAACATGGAATAATGGGCTCGAGTTGCAGGAAGCCAGATTTCGACTGGACATCAGGAAAAACTTCCTAACTGGTAGAGTGGTATGACAATGGAAGCAATGACCTAGGGAGGTGGTGGGTTGTCCAACACTGGAGGCAGTCAAGAGAGCCATCTGTCAGGTATACATTCATGTGGATTCCTGCATTGAGGAGGGGGTTGGATTCGATGGCCTTATAGGCCCCTTCCAGCACTACAATTCTATGAGAGGGGTTGCGCCTGTACCCTTCCGTGAGGAACTTCCACATGGGAAAATGAACGCAGGGTCGCAGGCCTAGTGGGCCAAATCCTAATCTGAAATAATCCAAGCAGCATCACTCATCTCTGTCTGGTGTAAAAAAAAAAAGCCTTATTACAACGTCATCCATAGAAAACTGAAGTACAAGAAAAGGTCTGTTCAGATTATAAAAGTGGCAGTTCGCAGCTGATCCATTACATGCCTAGCCCCAGTGTGTAAACAGGCAACCAGGATGCAGGAAGCTGCCTTATACTGAGTCAGCCCACTGATCCATCTGCCTCACTATTGTCTACATCAACCTTTCCCAACCAGTGTGCCTCCAGATGTTGTTGGACCACAACTCCCATCAGCCTCAGCCAGCATTGCCAATGGTCAGGAAAGATGGGAATTGTGGTCCAACAACATCTGGAGGCACACTGGTTGGGAAAGGCTGGTCTACACTGACTGCTAGTGACTCTCCAGGGTTTCAGGCAGGGAGACTCTCTCAGCCCTACCTGAAGATGATGGGGATTAAACTTGGGACCTTCTGCATTCAAAGCAGATGCTCTGCCACTGAGCTACGACCCTTCCCAAACATTTCCAGACTCCAACATTTCACAGGATAGCTTTGCAACAGCCCTGTCCACATGTCGAGCAGATCAGCAAGCAAGGCTGGCCTGAGACATTGCATTGCCTAAGCCTAAGGAGAAGTTGTTTCCCACAAGCCCCCAAACCAAGCAGAGACCAGCTTTCAAGGACAAAATTTTAACAATCTCGCTAAGATCCTCGTTGCTTCCAGAAAGAAAAGAGATGTGCAATGGAATGTTAAACGTGACCATGAGTTTGTGTGCCGCTCTCCAAAGAAAGAGAAGCTCTTTGAGAATGCATGGAAAAAAGTTATCCACAGCAACAAGTTTCCAGGCTGGGTCAGGCTCCCAGTAGCAGAATAAATGTGTACAAACATGATGTCAGCACATTATTATCTACTTTCATTTATAACCCTAAGGCCAATGTGACAATATAATTATACGCCATTTAAGCCCAAGACCGAGTGCATTTAAATGCTAACTCATTCAATGCGTGTGGAATGAGTGGGATTTAAGTTGCATTTGTGTGCCAGCTTGCATGACAACAGTCTGCCGTTTGCGAAGGCTGCCACAGGAATGTCAAATGATGCATTAATGGTTTTTCTAACTAAACCCCAATCAAACATAATTAGGGACAGAGAATCCTAGCGGCATTCCGAAGCAGAAAAACCTGGTATCCTCTTGATGTGAATGGGCAGGAAACAGCACTTGATTTGAAAAGAGCGAGAGATGCCTTTAGAGACTACCTAGAAGCTGCATCAGTATACCTGCTGGCATTTGCACCCGGTGCCTGCAGGTCTGTGCACTGGTGCCCCTTGTGGTTAGCTGCTCAAGGCAAGAGAGTAGAAGGAAGAGGGGGCAGCAGCGTTTTCCCAACTTCCAGCATGGTGCCAATTGGCTTCTCCTAACCTGCACAAGCTGCATTCAGTTGCTGTCATTGCGTGAGCAACAAGTCTCCCTTTTCACCTGCCAACCCTCAGATGCCCTCTTCAAGTAGCAACCTTTTTATCTGCTTTCCTAATTGTTTTATTATTGCATATATATCCTGTGTTAATTTGGGGGGGGGGAGATTCCGATGAAGGCTAGTGCATGCCATGCCAACTCCTGGCCAATGCACCAACACTAACTGGGTCCTTCAATCAGGGTTTGAATTTGCTCAGCAGCAATTCAGTGAGAGTAGAGTGATACCCAGTGATATCCCATCAACAGAGTTTTTTTTAGGGGGGCACAAAGCTTAATGACATGAAATTTAAAGAAAACAAAGCAACTTGAAGCAAATTGCATATTCTGAAATTTCAAGAAAGTAAGGCATAAATTGAATAAATGTCTAAATCTGAATAAATATAAATAAATAAATATTAAAACAAAGTGACAAACTATGTAAGGTAATTCATGGTAGATGCTTTTCTTGCAAGGAGCTCGAGCTGGTGTACATGGTTCTCCCCCTCCTCATTTTATTGTAACAATAACCCTGTGAGGAAGGCTAGGCTGAGAGAAGGTGACTGGCCTAAGTGAGCTCCATGGCTGAATGGGGATTTGAACCCAGGTCTCTCCGGCCCTAGTCTAACATTCTAACCACTCTCATTTCCACGGTCTACTTCCTCCAGATTGAGGAGGGGTATTCAGTCATCCCGTCAGTGCAAGGATTACCTGGGCCCTCCCCAAATCTGCTCTGGAAGGGCAAAATAAAGGACCATGGACACTTCCTTGAACATTTGGACTAAAACCCAGAGTGGATTCCAGTGTCTCACTGATATTGAGCCACCAGCCTCCACCGCTAGGCACCATTAAGCGCTGTGTGTGATAACATGGATAAATCGCAGTGTGGTTTAAGCCCTGTTCATGCACTGCTTATGTATAGGACACTCCCATAGTGAAATAGATGGGGCGGGTCATGCTTCTGTCTCCATCAGAACATCACAACCCTAAAGAGCCCCATCCTTCAGCATTTTGAGCATTGAGCAGGGTCAACTGCAAAGAAACCCCTGTGCATGCCCAGCTGTTCGCGTAGGGGTTCAGACGTCCTTATTGCACGGTGCTCCTATGTGGCAGCAGTTGCTCTCACACAGGTGTTTCTTTGCAGATATTCACGCTCAGTGCAGAGAGATCTGAGGTTGTGGCTAGCCCAGCAACATGCCCTTAAGCACAGCTCTGCTCCTGCTTCATCATAAGAGTGTCCTATATGTGAGGGGTCTATAACTGATATGATCTATAGGATTCTATAACTTAGCCAAAATTAATTTTCAATCCTCACCTCAGAAATTCGCTTTGGGCCCAGTGCCAATGGTTGGCTAGGATGGGCACTGGCTAAGGGCCCCAGTGGCACAGAAGGGCCTGCCAATAACCCAACCTGCCTGTGGTTTCACTTACTACCCTCCTTGCTGGGCCCATAAACAGCTCTTTTAGCAGTGGGCAGGTGGCAGGGCTGCTTTTCAGTGGGAGCAAAGCTCAGCTTCCAAAATGTAATTCCCCAGCCAATAGATCTGTGAAATTTATTACCGGGTCTGGGGCCATATAATTAAATTTGTTGTTATTGTTGTTGGAATGTATTGACTTCATAGATCTATAGTCTGGGTAGAGAGAGATAAATCTGTCAAGTTTGGCTTCTCACAAGTTTTCATTTTTCCTATGTTCAGTTTTCCACATTTCCACATCAGTTTGCAATTTTCTTTAAGTCTTCATGAAAATTCATCAGCATTTTAGTGCAAATTACACACACGTGTACACATTTTTGCACACCAAATATACACATTTTCACAAAGCAGTTTCCTCTAAAATAAAGCATGTTTGTATGTTATTCACTAATATATGCATACTTTACCTTAGTATATGCATTTCTGCATACATTTTGCAATACAAAAATCACAGAAGTCTGAATTTCAAAGGACGGCTGTGTTTTGGTTCATGAATTGTTTCAGAAAGTGCAGATGAGGTAAGTTTGCCTTTAAATGCAAATTCGTCCCCCATCCCAAAGTCCAGGTATAAGATTCCATAGATCTATCATCTGGGGCACTGCATTTTGGATAAATTAAGATGGCCAGTGACCACCACAGACAGGAGATGGGCTTAGCTCCTGTTCAGAAGCTGTGCTACCTGCTACTAAAATACTGCCTGAGGGCCCAGCAAGGCAGCTGATAAATGGTGTTCCTGTCCTTGCTAAAGCGGCGGCAGCAGCAGGGGAACAATGTGTAGATGAATGTGAGGGGTGTTTGCTGGGGGTACACCTCAGTGGCACCCTGCTTCAAGTCGCCTGAAGTCTGACACCATCCTTGATTGCCTTTTCTGCTAAGCAGAAATTCTTGTTTTTTAAAAAATATGAAAAATAAAATGAGTCTGTGTGTGTGTGCATGAGTGTGTCCGCACGCGTGCACGTGCATGCGTGCGTGTGTTTCCCAGCTTTGGATGTGTGAACTTGCAGAAGCCTGAAAAGGTCACACGAAAGGAAAAACCACATGAGTCACACAGTTTCCCTCATGGACGTGTCCTGAAGCATAGAAGGTACCCTTTGCTAACCAGCGAGAGCCATATTGTCCAGAGATGGGAGACCAAGGGGTTTCAAACTGCCTGCTGATCACAGGGACTGATTCTGCAAACTTCTGTCCCCTTCTGTGCCTGAAAAGAGCTCTCAGTCCTGACATACAGCTAGAGCTGATCCAGCTGATGATGTGTATTTGGATATCTCAAAAAGCATTTGGCAAAGATTCCTGAGTGAGCTTAGCTGTCTTGGAGTAAGAGGAGAGATTCTCTTACGGATCAGTAACTGGTTAAGAAACAGGAAGCAGAGAGCAGGAATAAATGGACAGTTCTCCCAATGGAGCCAGTGTGGTGTAGTGGTTAAGGTGTTGGACTACGACCTGGGAGACCAGGATTCGTATCCCCCCACAGCCATGAAGCTCCCTGGGTGACTGTGGGCCAGTCACTGCCTCTCAGCCTCAGAGGGAGGCAATGGTAAACCACCTCTGAATACCACTTACCATGAAAACCCTATCCGTAGGGTCGCCATAAGTCGGAATTGACTTGAAGGCCATCCATTCCATTCATTCCCAATGGAAGGATATTAAAAGTGGAGTCCTTCAAGGATCAGTATTCGAACAATTCATGAACTAAACTTTAAACTCCTTCATAAATGCCTGAAAATGGCAAAAAACACATCACATTCTCCCTCCTCTCTTTATACATTACAGTTAAGGAGGCCCATAATTTGACCCCATGTTATGTATTTGTTCGCTGTGACATCCCCAGCAGCAGCCAATAATGTGGGGCCAGGGCAGAGACACACGTGGCATTTCCTTAGCTTACTCCCCAAGGAGGACAGGGGGAATTCAACATGAATGCTGACCAGTTCAGGTGGCAGACCAAGCATTGTCATAACATCCAGGCCTGACGTAAATAAATAATGCTTGCCATCAAAAATAGCCCTTGAACTAGAATGGCCACTTATGCATCACCCCCCCCCCAAAAAAAGAGGACAAAAGAGGGTGCTGATTTGCATAGCATTTATATATGTTTTTATACATGTAGATGCAAACTTGGATTTAGATCAAAATACATCTCACTGTAGTGAGGAAGTCTGTGTCCTGGGGACCTGTATGCTTAGTCTGCTGGGCTGCTTCAAGGCCCCTGACTCCTTCCACGAAAGGACTCTCCTCTGTAGAGAGACATATTGTACATATTTAACATAACAGTTAATTCATGGTTTTCCCCTTCAGAAGAACGAGAAGGGAGATCACACACCATCTCCAACCCATGTCGATTTTAAGGGCCATATTCTGCTATGTGTCTTTGTAGCTTCTGATACTCAAGTTTTCCAGATCTTTGGTTCCTCCCTTGCACTCTTAGAAAAAGATAACCCAACGCACAGCAGTTCACTCCCTTTCTAATAGATACCCTTTTTCCTGTGGCATCTTCAAGAAGACACCACCTTTCATCTGGAAATCACACCTTCAGCACTTAACCCACAAGGGAAGTAATTAAATTTAATAGGAGACGTGTCTCCTAAACAAAGACATCTATTTTTTCTCCCCACAAAGGAAGGTGGATGGAGTGAGAAAGGGAAAGAATCCCTTCATAGTCTGCTGACGAGGGACCAGATGGGCTCAGTAGCATTCCCACATCTCCTCAACCACTATCTCAAGAATGTTGATTCCATGCCCTCAGTTTTCTAATTACCTTTTCACAAAGCCTTAACAGTGCACTGAGGAGCAGACAAGAACAAGCCAGTTCAGAGCATCAGCATTTAGTTAACATCCCCTAAGACAAACTCAGAAGTATATTCGATGTGCTGATAAGGTTAATTTGCAAAACATGCTCAGGGATGTTGATACTTAGGATATTAGAGGTGTATGTGCAAACCAAAATAATAACCTTTTCAATAGCAGTTGTAATGGCATCTGTATTGGAGCCTGCTAGGTAAGGAATAAAGTGCAGCTGTTTAAAGGTGGAGTTTATCAGCCACTGCACTCAGGAAACCTAGCAGCAGAGTTCAGGCTAGCTTCTCGTTTGCTAACCACTCAGATCAGTTTGCAGAACAGTTGCAGGATGACTCAGTCCTGGAGACCAAAGTAGACTTTTCTTTATATTGTTCTTCCTGTTGCTGGGAACTGTAGTTTGTTAAGAGTGCTTGGAATCGTAGCTCTGTGTGGGACATCTTACATTTATATCCCATATTTTGTCCATCATGGAATCCATGGTGCTATACTTAGGTTCCGCGGGTGGTCTTCCATCCAGGCACTGACCAGACTGAAACCTGCTGAGCTTCAGCAATGGGGTGGCTGCAAGTGCCTTCAGTTCACACCCTTTTTTTGCACGTCAGGTACAGGTGTTTGGCAACGTGTCTGGAAAAATGGTTGTCTGTAGCCACCCTTGGATGTCTACAACCTGTTCTACAGATGGAGGGGAACGGCTGAGATAACAGAGTGGAATGAATCACTTCAGACTGCAGGTGGGCCAAGCCACGTCTTTGAGATCTAACCGGGATAACTATATCAATTCTGGTTTCTCATTTTCCCAGTCTGAAGTACATTTCACCCCATTTCAGCATCAGCTTGTGTTGGTGTGGGTGTGTTCAAAAATCCTCCAAAAACAATTGTACAATTTCTTATGTACCTTTCACATAATATAGACATCTTTCTATGCAATTTTCCCCAAATATAATGCATTTTTGCACATTATTTTCACTAATAAAAGAGTTTTCATCTGCATTTTCCCCAATATATGCTTTATTTGTATGCCTTATTTGGTTTGAGAGTTGGCATCAAGAGAAGAGTGGGTTTTGAAGGACATTTGCATTCCAGTTACAGGAAGCCAAATTTCAGCTGAACATCAGGAAAAACTTCCTAATTGTTAGAGCAATACGACAATGGAACCAATGACCTAGGGAAATGGTGGGCTGTCCAACACCAGAGACATTCAAGAGGCAGCTGGACAGCAAACTGTCGGGTATGCTTTAACTTGGACTCCTGCATTGAGCAGGTGGTTAGACTTGATGGCCTTATAGGCCCCTTCCAACTCTACGATTCTATGATTCTATGGGCAGAAAAAGGAGTGAAAACATTTTCTTTATGCAACAGGCTACTTTCTACACCACACACACACCTACCTCTAACCCTCACCCAGGTAAGCAAAACCGATTATTGGAGTCCAAGGACATATTCTAGCCAGGCAAAAACACTCAAGGAGGGTGCAGTTCAAGGCTGGTGAATGCAGTAGCAGCTGGTGGGGTCAGGCAAGTGAGGCACCGTTTCTCTCCTGCTTCTGACCACAGTGGGTCGCTGCGACTGACCAAGAGGGGGAGGGAAGCACAGTGCATAGCAGCACACAGTAAATGTAAATGTACTGCCCTCAAGTCGATTCCGACTTATGGCGACCCTATGAATAGGGTTTTCATGAGGCTGAGAGGCAGTGACTGTCCCAAAGTCACCCAGTGAGCTTCATGGCTATGTGGGGATTCGAACCCTGGTCTCCCAGGTCGTAGTCCGCACCGAGTTCCCTGCACCTCCTGCTCCCGATCAGTAATACTACTGAGAGTCTTTGCACCATTATACCTGCTTCCTAAATGGGATTTAAACTAACAGGGGACCTTAGGAAAGTAAGAAGCTGCCTTATAGTGAGTCAGATGGTTGGTTCATCTACCTCACGATTGTCTACACTGACTGGCAGCAGCTGTCCAGGTTTCAGACAGGGCTCTCCCCTTGTCCTACCTGGAGATGCTGAGATTTGAACCCGGGGCCTTCTGCATGCCAGGCAGATGCTCTACCACTGAGCTAAGGCCCTTCCCCTAAATGCATCCTCTGAGGTGGGGCCCTCGGCAACCATTCCCCCAGCTCTTGAGCTGGATGAGTTTTCTCCTCTTCCTGTTTCTTTAGACATCCTTTCCTCTCTGTGACACTTATACTTAGGTTTGCAGTGCTGCCGTTTCAAATCCGACAGATAAAAGGTTAGGCAGCATCTGTAAAACGAAGAAAAAGAAGAGGGGGGAAGAGTAAAATGAGGAGAGAAAGGGAAACTGCAGCGGAAGATAATGAGCAGAGGATTTGGCCGTCAGCAAAGGGTCTCTGCTTAGATCATTAGGATTGTCATCTCAATAAAAGAACTATGATGTGTGATCTTCTAATAATTCTTTCCTTTGTTGGTGGCTTCCAAGGCTAACACTTCTAGGATACAGATTGTTGTTTCCTCAGTTTAATTATTTGTCATGTCATTGGGGAAGGGGGGGAGGGAGAAGAGCAGTTGCTTGAATTTTCTTTTTTAATGCACAATTACTTTTTCTTTCTTTTTTTTGAAACACGACTCACCAAGGCGGCAGCAATTACACTCAGTGCGTCAAAGGCATGAGTGCATTGAGGCAGATTCTGGGAAGGAATCTTGCATCCTTTGCAGCAAGGTGTGGGGGTGGTCTCTTTTGTTTAGCCTTCAACTAAAGCGGAACACTTGCAGTGTTCATAGGATTTGGACAAAACCCAAATCCTGAAGTGGGGCACTTTGGACAGATTCATGGCTTGCCTGAGCTGAAGCAGGATCTCTCTGAAATACTTTGGGGTGATTTAGAGATCTGGAAGTTTAAAAAAACAGTGCAAGCCGTATGTCTGCTAATTTGAAATATTTCTCTCTCCCCATAAAAGGAAAACTCCAGGATGGGGAGAGAGAAAGGATTGTGTGTGTGTGTGGGGAGGGGGTTTGTCTGTGTGACTAAAAGGTCTAGCCTCTAATCAGACAGAATGATTTTACTAGGGCTGTCCAATCACATTGATTTCTGGAAGAAATCTCCTTTTTGTCTGTTATGTGTATCACATTTTTCTTGTAATGATGTCTATTCTGTGCACTTTGCTAGTTCTGTTAGTGGTGCTTACTTATAAAATGGTGGATATTCAAGTCCTTTGACATCTGTGTCACTCGCCCACACACCCCTCCACTCCTGTCAGATCAGCTCTGCACTCAGTCACATCCGCACCATACATTTAAAGCACATGGCATCACCCAAGGAATCCTGGAGACTGTAGTTTGTTATGGTTGTAGCTCTCTGTGGGGTAAACTACAGTTCCTGAGATTCTTTGGGGAAAGCCATGTGCTTTAAATGTTCTTTAAATATATAGTGTGGAACCTCTTTCAGTGATTTTTAGCACTGACTGAGCTGAACACATGCCTGAAGGTATATATTTGTTTCATTCCTGATAACCCTGCACCCATTTTTCTGAAATTTTACAGGTTAGTTTTCTGGGATCAGCTCTATGATATCTTTTATATTTTATTTATTTATTACATTTATATCCTGCCCTTCCTCCCAGAAGAGCCCAAGGCAACAAACAAAAACACTAAACACACTCTAAAACATCTTAAAAACAAAAGACTTTAAGACTTTTAAACAAAACTTCTTTAAAACATATTTTAAAAAAGCATCTTTAAAAACGTGTTAAAACATTCTTTAAAAAATCTTTTTAAAGAAAGACTTTAAAAGCCTATTAAAAACCTATTTCAACACAGACCCAGACTGGGATAAGGTCTCTACTTAAAAGGCTTGTTGAAAGAGGAAGGTCTTCAGTAAGCGCTGAAAAGACAACAGAGATGGCGCCTGTCTAATATTTAAGGGGAGGGAAATCCAAAGGGTAGGTGCCACAGCACTAAAGGCCCGATTCCTCTATTGTACAGAACCAACCTCCTGTTAAGCTGGTATGGGCAGGAGGCCCTCAACTGCAGAGTGCAGTGATCAACTGGTATATAAGGGGTGAGACGAGCTTTCAGGTATCCTGGTCCCAAGCTGCATAGGGCTTTGTACACCAAAACGAGAACCTTGAACCTGACCCAGTAACTACAATTAATAGGCTAGTTATAACACAATAGTTGGCCACAAAACCACAGGGAAGCAAAACTATTTTAGCCTCCCCCTCCCAAATCAACTTTAATATTGCCTAGCACAAAAACCCCTTGACCAATGTGTCTGTAATTTGGTAGAAGCATTTCCCTCATGTACTTTATTTTTATATAAATTGCCCATAAAACAACAGGGGATTAATTTTAACCATCACAGACTGCCCTTAAAGGAATACCACTGCAGCCATCCTCCTGAAATGTGCCAAGATCCATCACTTCAGAAGGCGCCATCAATCTGCAAATTTCATCCAATTCTGCAACAACAACAAAGTTATAGACGTTAAAGATCTGTTAAAGATGCCTAGCACATTTCCCTGGAACCATTTGTTCATAATTTGGCAAGTTTTATCTACTTGGGGGGGGGGGAGGTAGAGCTACTCTGTGTGCATATTTCATCAAATTCTATCAAAAAGTTAAAAGTTATATGCATTTATGAATTTCCCCAGAATAGTGAATGGGGGAGACACATCACTGTGCACTTGGGACCAAATTGGTATATAAAATTTACAACCTAAATCATGTGAGAAACAGTGAAGTATCTGTTTCATTCTGGGTGAAATTCTCTTAAGATGAAGACAGGTCATCCAAACAATGTAATGGAAAAATGGAAATGGACTGCCTTCAAGTTGATTCCGACTTATGGCAACCCTATGAATAGGGTTTTCATGAGGCTGAGAGGCAGTGACTGGCCCAAGGTCACCCAGTGAGCTTCATGGCTGTGTGGGGATTTGAACCCCGGTCGCCCAGGTCCTAGTCCAACACCTTAACCACTACACCACACTGGTAATAAGCACCTAGAATCTCCCAGAATCTTCCTTGTGAGGTCTGCCTATTTCTCTCACTATTGATTTTCAGAAGACATTTAGAAACTGTTAACTGTTTACCCAAGCATTTAATGGCTGAGAGACACTGGCCATGGCAACTATTACATTAATAACTATGAGGGTAGCTGGTTGCTTTTAACCTTTTAAAAAAAGATGTCTTGAAAGTTTTTTTAAAAAATATTTTTAAAGATGTTTTGTTTTAATGCACTTTTTTATGATGTTTTAAAGGTTTTTAGTACTTTTGATTGCTGCCTTGGGCTCCTGCTGGGAGGAAGGGTGGGATATAAATCAAATAATAAATAAATAAATAAATAAATAAATAAATGGATGTTCTACATGGTTTGAAAGAGCTTTAGACTGAGGATTCTCAAAATGTGGTCCATGGACCACCAGAAGTCCACAAGCTTTGTTTAGGTGGTCCGCAGCAAATCCACATTAAATAGTCATAATGATTTTTATTTGTATTTCTTATTTCTTATATTGTATTATTACATATTATTACATTTTATTGTATTACAGTCAGAATCATTGTTTGTCATTGTTTAAAATGTGTTCCTATTTTATTTTGAATTGTACTAACTTCTTTGGTGTTTTCAAGAATTGGTTTCATATAGGGCATCTAGCTACAGAACAAGTGCTAGACATGTATGCCAGGTGTGGGAAACTTGTAGACCTCCAGATGTTCCATAACACCTGAAGGGTCACAGGTTCCCCATTCCTGCTATGTGGCATACATACTTTGAAATGCTAAGATCCTATGACAAAATAGAGGAAGGCAATGGTAAACCACCTCTGAATACCGCTTACCATGAAAACCCTGTAGGGTCGCCACAAGTCGGGATCGACTTAAAGGCAGGCCATTTCCATTTTCCATGATAAAACAGCAATTATTCCTTTTTTTTGTTTTGTTTTGATCCAGTCCTTCTTTAAAAGAGGTGAGGGACCTCAGGCCAGTGCCGCATGGGCCCCCAAAAGCTCCCGGGCCCCTAAGTTTCAGCCTACTAAGCCTAATGGATAATCCGGCCCTAGCGGGGAGGCTGGATGTTCTGGGAAGGGCAAATTTATCTGCTACTTATGGGGAGGTTATTTACCTAAGAAAGCCTATTCTCAGCCTGGGGGCTGCTCCTAGATTGAGCTTTATACATGGCAGCACACCCAGTGTAGTCAGCACTGAACAAGATGGAACAATTGTCTGACTATAAGGCAGATTGCTGTGTTCTGTGTCACACTAAAAGGTGGGGGTTCTTCTGACTGAATGTTCCTCCATGCAAACAGTTCTTTGCACATGGAAAACTAGATAGTTGGGAGATGGGTTGCAGCAGGGGGCCAAGACACTTGTGGGCCTCCAGATGTTATTGGACTCCCATCAGACCTTGCCAGCGTGGGTAGAGGTCAGGGATGATAAGCATTGTAGCCCCACAGCATCTGGAAGAGCCACGGGTTCCCTGTACCTGAGTTAAAGACTAGGCTTCTTCCTGATGTGTTGTTTTTCTATGTACAAATATATATTTTTTTTAAATGGAGGAGCATTTTTGCAGGGTACCAATCCTCTGGACAGAGCTTACACAAATATAAAGTTTGTACACATGAAGACCCAGGGTCAAGAGATCTCACTTCCTCGGTCCCAATGCATTCATTCTCCCCCCATAATACTCTTATTATTGTTTATATCAGACAGAATCTGTAGAAAAGGGGAGAGAGGGAAACAGCCCTGAAAAATCAGGATTCAAGGGGTTTAAAAATCAGTATCCAACATTGAGGTGTTGTTGGGTGTTTAAATGTGGCACCTATAGTACTGGCATTTAGGCACCTGCTTTAAAGATCGCCTGTTTACCCAGGGTTTTCTTGGGGGGTGATCCTGCTACGTTGGTGTATTCATTTCATCTTCTGGTTTGTGATGTACTTTGTATTTGTTTGATGAATGTAATTTCCTGATACCTGAAAGATTGTCTCACCCCTTATATATGTAGTCGATCACTGCTCTCTGCACGTGAGGGACTCCTGCAGATACCATCTTATCAGGAGGTCTGTTCCACACAACATAGGAAGCTGACCTTTAGTGGAGTGGCAACTACCCTTTGGAATTCCCTCCTCTTAAATATTAGACAGGTGCCATCTCTGTTATCTTTTTGGTGCCTACTGAAGACCTTCCTCTTTCAAGAAGCCTTTTAAGTAGAGACCTTATCCCAGTGCGCATCTGTGCTGGAATTGCTTTTTAAGATGTTTTTAAAGCTGGGTTTTTAAAAAAGATTTTTTTAAAAAGATGTGATTTAATATGTTTTTTAAAGATATTTTGTTTTAATATGTTTTAAAGTCTTTTGTTTTTAAGATGTTTTAAAGTGATTTTAGTGTTTTTGTTTGCCACGCTGGGCTCCTTCTGGGAGGAAGGGCAAGATCTAAATTAAATTAAATAAATAAATAAATTCATTTTACCCAGTTCACTGCCATTGATACTTTCTTCTTTTTCTTAATGCTGGCAGTATAGACATTTTTGCAAATAAAGAAACTTCCCTATGCCTACCCCAGCTTATATCTGCTCCAGTAAGAGAACTAGAGATTTTGAATCTATAAAAGCAAAAGATCTGGCGGGGGACTCTTTGTAAGGAGAGATCAGCACACAGAGATCAGATGGTTTGGCTGCATCAGACAAGCTGTCAAGAAAGCCTCTCCAATGGAAAAGAGAGACATCCTGGCACATGTCCAGCCAACTAACAATGAACAACCACATCATGGAGAATGTATGCCAGGACTTTGAAAACCTGCTGAAAATGGGATCTCAGGGAAGGCAGCCAGAAAGAAACACTGTTCTTCCGTCCAAAGCTCTGTAATATGTTCACCTACCAAAAGCAAAACAGCACAGACAACATCTTTTGAGCTTAAGGGCAAGGATGCTCTTTTGCCCTAGCCCAGCCCTTTTGCCTGTTGTTTGCATTCATGGTATGACAACATTGTCATTAAGTGACTGAATCTCCAGGGAAAAAAGGATGCCACTTCTTAGAGAAATCATTGCTTTGGACCATTTCGGATCATTTCTCAGACTTTCTGATCAAGGGGTACACTGCAAAATTGAGACTACCAGCATTCCATTGATGTAGTTGTGGAGGAAATAGGAATATAAGGTGACACACAGCTCATTAATGGCCTGACATGGCTTTGAGAAATAATGAGTATGAAGGGAGAGAATACAGAGCTGGAGTCTGGCTCATTTGCATCTTTTGAGGATGAAAAAAAAGTGAAGGAGGGTAGCATGCATTTTTTTATACATCGTTGGGATCTGAATATTTAATTACAGGATACTTATTTGTATATAATTCTACAGTGCATATTCCTTCATTACATTAATTGGATGTTCTGTGATATATGGCAAAGATTTTCTTCCTCTTTCTGAACAGAGATTGTGCCATGACAGCAGAGCTCGCTAAAAAAAACCAACAGTTTCTTGATGAACTGCATAATTTACTGTGTGTGATTGTTCATTGCCTTCAGTTTCCAAACTTGCTGGATTACTGACTTACTGTCACTTTTGCAGTGATCATTTATTCAGACATGCTGATTTTGTTTACTCCTAGCCAAGTTAAAAAAAAACAACTCATGGGAGAAAAGATTTATAGCATGCTCTAAATAAGAAAAAAGGAAGGGAAGAGTGCATAAATGCATGGGGCAGGAATTATTGAGAATAGAGTAACATTTAAATGTTTTCCAACCAAGCAGTAAGATCTTGGCAGAAAAGTGACATCATCTTCCCAGCCACTCACCAAGCAAACGTTCATAAAGTCTGGAGGAGGCCCAGCTTGTCCTTGATTCTAGCAATGTGTAGTGTGTGGCTTCTCTTCTCAAGGCTAAGCATACCCAGTTCTTTCAGTATTTCCTCCTAGGGCTTTGTTTCCAGTTGCCCTCCTCTGAACTTGTTCTAGTTTGTCTGCATCCTTCTTCAAGTGCAGTGTCCAGAACTAGATGTAGTATTCAAGATGAGGCCTAACCTGTGCTGAAGAGATGGGAACTAGTTCTTCATGTGATTTGGAAACTATACTTCTGTTAATGCAGCCTAATATAGCATTTGCCTTTTTTGCAGCCACATCACACTGTTGGCTCATATTCAGCTTGTAATCAACAAAAATCCTAAGATCCTTCTCGCATGTAGTATTGCTGAGCCAAGTATCCCCCATCTTATAACTGTGCACTTGGTTTTGTTTTCCTAGGTACAGAACTTTGCACTTGTCCCTGAACTTTCATTCTGTTGTTTTCAGCCAAGTGCTCCAGCCTATCAAGAATCACTTTGAATTTTGTTTCTGTCCTTGAGGGTATTAGCTATCCCTCCCAATTATGTATCATCTGCAAATCTGATAAGCATTCCCTGCACCTCCTCATCCAAGTCATTAATAAAAATGTTGAATAACACTGTGCCCAGGACCAAGCCCTGCAGTACCCCACTTATTACCTCCCCTAAAAACGACCAAATTATCATCCCATCTTTAAATGAAAAGTCATCTGAAAAAAAAATCAGAATAATTGCTAAGTGTGTACCTGTCATCTAAAGAAATCTACATTTCTGAATATGTATTATGGTTATATTAAACAATAATATACTTCTACTAAAATGATTAGCTGAAATCTTCCTCGCTAGTGATTTAAACTGTGATTTAAATCATTTTAATTGAGTCCTTCAATCATGATTTAAAATCAATTTGATTTAAATAAAATCAACTCTGAGGGCCAGAGATAAGAACACAACCTAAATGTATCAACAACTAAGAGTGAGTGAGTGGGAAAGTAAATTAATCTTCCTTCTAGGTTTTTGGCTGAGTGACAGGAGATTTGGAGGCACTGAATGTTATCAAGATGAGAACCACTGGGTGGAGACGGGAAAATATCAAACAGACAAATGCTACAATACATGTCTGAGTATCCTAAAAGAGATCTTGTGACTGGGCACCAAGTTGGCATGGGAAAGAGATGCAGGCCTGAGAACACAGTTGTGCAAGGAGATTGACATCACTGTGTGTGTCAATTGACTGATGAATGAATAATTGGGACTCAGTGAAGATGAAAAATGGAAATGGACTGCCTTCAAGTCAATCCCAACTTACAGCGACCCTAAGAATAGGGTTTTCATGGTAAGCGGTATTCAGAGCGGGTTTACCATTGCCTTCCTCTGAGGCTGAGAGGCAGCGACTGGCCCAAGGTCACCCAGTGAGCTTCATGGCTGTGTGGGGATTCGAACCCTGGTCTCCCAGGTCGTAGTCCAACACCTTAACCACTACGCCACACTGGCTCTCTCTGACTACATAAGGGTGCATAATAAGGGCAAGACTCTTCCCATGCCTCTCTTAGCCTTCAGTCTTTGCTAAATACTAACAGGGTCCCTGTTAATAGCTGGTCAAGGTTATAAGGTCTTGAATAACCACGGTGATAGTGGGTTGTTTTTTTAAAAAAGAAGAACAAGAAAAAAAGATCATAGGAAGCATTTTGCATCTTCCAAGTACAGCCATCCCCAAACAGGGGAGGGGAGAGGGAAATATTCATTTGCAAGCATGCCAACAGCAAAATTCAGAATGTGGCTTACCCCAGATACGATAAGATATTAAGACATTATTGGAGCTATAAAAGACACCCCAGTTCCCACCAGAAGTTCTGAGACGTTTTCTACCGCAGCCTGAGACTCGGTGAATCTCCATCTCCTTCAAGTCTCTTCTTCCTCGCTACAGGCAACTGGCTGGCCACCAATTAACTTGTGTGAGTATGAAAGATCAGGACTCTCGGGCATCGCTAATTGTCCTGCATTGGGGTGACTCACAAGAGCACTCATGGCTGTGTTAAAATCAAACATCTTTCAATAAACCTTTTAGAACTTGTTATGGACCAAGCCCCTAATTTTCATTTGTTTGCATTTGATTCCCATTTGTGCCCTCTCTCCGTTACATAGCAGGGACACAGTACTGAGAAGGGAGCCAGCAATCAGTAGTCAGTAGCGATTGAGAGCCAGGGTCTAGAATGCAAACCTTTTGAAAAGTAATCTATCCAGGCTGACGGTAAGAGGGATTATTGTATATTTCTCTATTTCCAAACACTTTGTAACTCTCTCTTAGTAAGACCGTTGAGTTTGAACTCAGTCTTTTGCAACATTGTAACCTAATAGATTCTGTAACTTGAAGGTTTTATACTTCAAAGTTTAAAGCTTCTATACTTCATATATTAATTGTCTACTGCAATATATATGCTTCTGATATGTATTTCCAGTTTATGATTCTGATATGTTGGCCAAGGCTGACTAGAGTGCATTTAATAGTGGTAGTGTGTGAGACATGAATAAATAGAACATTATAAGGCTATTCTGCTGTCAGCTTCGCATTTATTTTCCTGGTACGTCTCAAGACCCACAGATATGTGAGTTGAGGTCTCCAATGAATAGCCTGCCTGTTCAGACAACTACTGTTGGAGACAGTGCAAGGTCAGGCAAGCATAACATCTGATACATAAGGACTGAATAGTCAATGGGCAAAGGGGAGAAAGTAAGAACTCTCAATCCTGTGCATTCACTAGAAAAGAGGCTGGTCTAGCCAGTTTATTTATTTTATTTATTTATTATCCGATTTATACACCGCCCAGTGGCAGCCCAGGGCAGCAAACAAAAGCACTAAAAACACTTTAAAACATCATAAAAACAGACTTTAAAATATATTAAAACAAAACATTTTCAAAAACATTTTTAAAAAGGTTTGAAAACATCTTTTAAAAAAGGTTTAAATACATCTATTTTTTTAAAAAGGTTTAAACACATATTAAAAAACAATTCCAACACAGACGCAGACTGGGATAAGGGCTCTACTTAAAAGGCTTGTTGAAAGAGGAAGGTCTTCAGTAGGTGCTGAAAAGGTAACAGAGATGGCACCTAATATTTAAGGGGAGGGGATCCCAAAGGGTAGTTGCCACTACACTAAAGGTCAGTTTGAAACTTTTACCTTGGTGTGCTCTCAGAACTCCTTCGGCTAGTATGCTGCTGCCCCCAGCCTGATCAACTGGGAACTCTGGGTGTAATGGTAGACTTGATTCCCCATGTCATTCCCGCTTCAGAGACATCTGCATAACAGTTGTCAAAGGGCAAGGAAGAAAAAGGAAGTTCTTTTGCATTCAGGCTCTTGCTTGGGTGTTTCTGAGAAGCATCTGACTAGCCTCAGTTGGAAAGAAGATACTGGGACATTGGCCTGATCTGGCAAAATTCCTCATATATTCTGATGAAAAAGTAGGAAGCTGTCAACCATGCAGCCATATTCATTGTGTGTCTTTTGGACGTAGGTTTTTTCCCATTCAGTTGTATCCAACTAAATTCTTCTCAGAGGCCTAATCATGTCCATTAATACCAATGGGTCTGCTTTGAGTATGGCTAACATTGGATGCAACTCATTTTGTTTTCATTTGGGGTATTGATCAGATGAATGCTGACATGCAGTTGACCTTTGTGACTGGCAAAATGCTTATGCACACTGGATTGGGTCCAGACTAAATTAGTTGAATGTAGGTCCTATTGAGATCAATGGTACGTAAGTTCAGTCATATTTTCAGTCCCTTATATACCCAGTCGATCACTGCGCTCTGCAGGTGAGGGCCTCTTGCAGATACCATCTTATCAGGACGTCCATTATGCACAACAGAGGAAATGGACCTTTAGTGTGATGGCACCTACCCTGTGGAATTCCCTCCCCTTAAATATTAGGTAGGCACCATCTCTGTTATCTTTTTGGCGCCTTTTGAAAACTTTCCTCTTTCAACAAGCCTTTTAAGTTGAGACCTATCCCAGTCTGCGTCTATGTTGGAATTGCTTTTAATATTTTTTTTATTTTAAACAATATATTTTTAACCCTTTTTAAAAGATGTTTTTAAAGCTTTTTTAAAAAAAATGTTTTAAAAGTTGTTTTGTTTTAATGTATTTTAAGGTCTGTTTTTATGATGTTTTGATGTGTTTTTAGCACTTTTGTTTGCCCTCCTGGGCTCCTGCTGGGAGGAAGGGCGGGATATAAATTAAATAAATAAATAAATAAATAAATAAATAAATAAATAAATAAATAAATAAATATTAACTTAACCCATTTATTTCAATGGGATCTAAGCTAAACTCACTTAGTCGGAGCCCAGCCTATTGTGTCAGCATTCCTGCAGCACGTATAGAGAGCAACGTTGCTCCACAATCGGGTCTGGAGTCTACTTTAGCCATCACCTTCAATTGGTATAGAAGGCATTCAGCGCTCCAAATACAATTCCAAGGAGTGTGTGTTATTCTCTACAGTGAAAGTAGTTTGGTTTTAGTCTTCATATGAAGTGTTTTCAATTTTTTATATACAAATAATTTCTGTCCCACATTCTGTGCCACTGTGGTGTCTAGTATAAGGAACAATATAATTCACAGTCATGAAAGCAATCTGAAAAACAATCGCATTGACATTAAAACATAGCCATGGAAACATCCAAAAATATCAGCAAAGAAGGAAAACCAAATCCAATCATGCTTAGCCAGCACAAAACACAGTTGGGTGTCTATGTACCAATTGTAGTTTATAATAGAGCAGAGCTTGGCAAAGTTACTTTTTTCAGCTACAACTCCCATCAGCCCCAGCCAGCATGGTCACTGGATTGGGCTGATGGGAGCTGTAGTTCAAAAAAGTAACTTTTCCAAGCTCTGTAATAGAGGCAGAGCCAGGATCCTATTGTGGACCTCCTTAAGTTATCACATCTGATCATGGTTTTTGTCACCGGGACATGTATTTATTATTGTTGTCTCTTTCTTTCCTATAGATAAAAAGGTAAAGGTGTCCCCGCACTTGTAGTGCGAGTCGTTTCCGACTCTAAGGGTGACATGTTGCAACGTTTACCAGACAGACTGTATATATGGGGTGGGATTGCCAGTTCCTTCCCCAGCCTTTCTTTACCCCCCAGCATATGCCGGGTACTCATTTTACCGACCACGGATGGATGGAAGGCTGAGTGGACCTCGACCCCTTTTACCGGAGATTCGACTTCCTCCTTCCGTTGAATTGAACTCCGGCCATGAGCAGAGCTTTTGGCTGCGTTACCGCTGCTTACCACTCTGCGCCACGGAGGATCAGATTCCTACAGATACATAATGATAATTTAAAGCACAGACTGAAATGGGATTTTAGACCAGTCACCCATCAAGGAGGAGATGGACTTTGTCACAAACATTGAAAGATGTTCCTGGGCCACTGTTAGATCTTCACGTGTCTGGACACCATAAGCATTTTGATCCTTACATTTTTACATTATTTGAGACATTTTACAATTATATATTTTAAGAAGAGCCCTGCTGGATCAGACCAAAGGTCCATCTAGTCCAGCATCCTGTTCTCATGGTAGCCAACCAGATGCCTATGGGAAGCCCAAAAGGAGGAGCCGAGTGCAACAGCAGCACTCTCCCCACTTGCAGTCCCCAGCAACTGGTACTGAGAGGCACTCTGGCTTTATCAAAGGCATACTGTTTTGCAGCGCTGTGTTACATTCTGTACTACACGGATGCCCCACTCTTCTGCTGAGAAGCTCAGAGCACCTTATATATGGTTCCAAGATGGTGCCTCATCCAGTTAGTTCAGACCCACTTAGCTTCAGCAGTAGGATTGCATCATGTGCTTAGTCCCTTCACATACTCACCTTAGCAGTTGATTCCTTAGGCGTGAAGCATAACAGTGCCAACATAGCCTTTGTGATCCCCTAAACTTGCATGGGGATTGCACTAGCACACTGGCAGATTGTTCACTGTATTAGCACAAATTTGTCACAATAGGATGGGAGAACTAAGGTTGGACAAGAGCACAAATAATGGAAGGGATTTGGTAAATGAAGATATGGCAGGGTTGGGGAGGGTGTGGCCCACCAGATGACGTTGGACTCCAACTCCCATCAGCCTCAGGGATGATAAGATCTGTAGTCCATTGACATCTGTATTGAGGTTCCCCCTACCTAGTCTGTTTCTTTTAGCTCAGGAATGGAGATCCTGTAGTCCTCCAGATGTTGCTGGACATCTGTCCCTCATGCTGTTCAACAACTACATGAAACCGTTGGGTGTGGTCATCTGGAGCTTTGGAGTGCGTTGCCATCAGTACGCTGACGACACGCAGCTCTACTTCTCCTTTTCATCTTCTTCAGGTGAGGCTGTCAATGTGCTGAACAGTGCCTGGCTGCGACAATGGACTGGATGAGGGCTAATAAACTGAGGCTCAATCCAGACAAGACTGAGATGCTACTAGTGGGTGGTTCTTCTGACCGGATGGTGGATGTCTAACCTGTCCTGGATGGGGTTGCCCTCCCCCTGAAGGAGTAGGTTCGTAGCTTGGGGGTTCTCCTAGAACCATCTCTGTCACTTGAGGCTCAGGTAGCCTCAGTGGCACGGAGTGCCTTCTACCAACTTCGGTTGGTGGCCCAGCTATGCCCCTATCTAGACAGGGATAACCTGGCTTCAGTTGTCCATGCTCTGGTAACCTCCAAGTTAGATTACTGCAATGCACTCTAAGTGGGGCTGCCTTTGAAGATGGTTCAGAAACTGCAGCTTGTGCAAAATGCAGCGGCCAGATTGGTAACAGGGACCAGACGGTTCAAACATATAAAACCGATTCTGGCTCGCTTACATTGGCTGCCTGTATGTTTCCGAGCTCGATTCAAGGTGCTGGTTTTAATCTATAAAGCCTTACACGGCTTAGGACCACAATACCTGATGGAATGCCTCTCCTGACATGAACCCACCCGTACTCTACACTCAACATCCAAGGCCCTCCTCCGGGTGCCTACTCCAAGGAAAGCTGGGAGGCTGACAACAAGGGAGAGGGCCTTCTCAGTGGCAGCCCCCAAATTATGGAATAATCTGTTTGACGATGTGCGCCTGGCGCCAACACTGTTATCTTTCGGTGCCAGGTCAAGATTTTTCTCTTCTCCCAGGCATTTTAGCATGTGTTTTTAAATGGCTTTTTTAAAGATGTGTTTTTAAATTTGAATATATGTTTTTAATGTTTTTAATTGTTGTAAACCGCCCGGAGAGCTTTGGCTATGGGGCGGTATACAAATGCAATAAAAAAATAAATACAATGCACATCAGCCCTGATCATTGGCCATGTTAGCTGGGGCTGAGGCACAGGGCTGGCACCAGAGTGCAGTGGGCTCTCAAAGGCAGCGGTGGTGCTGGTGATGTGGCTGCACTACTGCCACTGCGAGGGGCTTAAACAGACCTGCCTGCATCAGCATGTTATGCATTGTGCGTGCAGGCCTGCCATCACCCAAGATGGCAGGAGGCATGTTGATTCCGCTGCCACCATCTTGGGTGATAGTCAGCATGTGTGCATAGTGCGCTGACGCAGCAACATGGGAAGTGTGCAGCAAGCCGATGGCAGGGGGTGGCTCCCACTGCACAATCAACACCAACATGGATCACAGTACAGGAGCTACAGGGCTGCAGGGGCCCTTGGCCAGTGCCCAGTCTGGCTGCCCTCTAGTACCAGGCCTGCTGATGGGAACTGAAATTCAGCAGCATCTGGTGGATCACAGGTTCTGGTGAAGAAGTTAGTATATCTATACCTTTCTACCTACATTCTGATCCTTGGCAGGCGGGGGTGGACACGGAGGATCTGATGACACCTCCTTTGCCCCCTCTCCCCAATGTAAGCCTCTAAGTTCAGGTTTTGTGAAGGCAATCTCCTTCAAGGCCTCCAGTTAGCATGTCAGAATAAAAGAATGTAACAGTCCAGTAGTGAAGTCAAAGTGGGATACAGTAGAAAACTGAATGTTAAACAGCAAGAAAAGTTGAAAGGCATGAGTCATACTGCAAACGCCAAGGTTAAATAAGTTTATTAAGAGTTAGCAGTTACGAAGGTATTATCAGATACCTTGTAGTCCAAAGCTACACATACATATTTGCCTCTAAATTCTCACGCGTGTCAGTTTCCATGTCTCTACAACATTCCATCACCGGTTCTTCTATTTCTAATAATAATATTAATAATAATAATATAATTATAATAATACAAAAGGCAATGTCAACCACCATGTTGTGCTTCTTATTCCACCAGAAAAAAAAATCAATTGGCAAAAAGAAAACAAAGAAAAAAGAGAGAGACTTTGTTCATGTCAGCATTGTTGAAACAGAATCATTGCCGTAACACTACTAGAAACAAAAGAATAAAGTATGGGTTAAAAGAAGTGTTAATTTTTTATTATCATCTTTGTTAAAAATCCACATACCATAATGAAGATGACTCAAAGTTAAATTGTTTCATTATCCGGGCCACACATCCAAGCATATTAGCTAGTTACATGATTGCACTGTGACAAAAGTGATAGAAGCTTTTTATGGTCGACCATTGCAATTTCCAGGTTTCCCACATCTATAAATATACCTGCCAACCTAATGTTTCTTGCATGCATTAAGTTTGTACTTTCCATACTTCAGAAGTGACTATCTAGCTTTCCCCCATTCCTGTTCTTACAATATAATTTTTTTGAAGGGGGGGAACCAATTTCTTTTACTCCTGTGGGAAAAAAAAAAGGTCAGCATGATGGACCTCCATTTAAACATAAGAATTGCCACGTGTCTTTTGGGAAGGGAAATTGTGGATTGTTTAATGACTTTAATAGAGTCTCGGATTGCATGCAAATTGACACTGCTTCATTATCTTTGTTCACCCATGCCAGACACATACAAGTCGGCAGGTAATGCATATAAAAAACAAGGAAGGAAATAGAAAACCCCTTGCGGTTGAAGCCTAGTGAATTAGAAGGAATCCATTGCTTTAAATTCACTTAGAGCCTGTACTGGAGAAATGTGTTTCTTCTGCGAACCTCTTCTCACTCTCGTCTGATATTCCTCCGGCTTTTCTCTCTTGACTAATGGTTTCTTTTCTGGCGCCTTCATCTTCCAAGACACAACGGGTGAGTTGACCGCTGCTGTGCCATAGACCTTCTGGTATTTGGTTGAAGCCACGTATGAAGCTTTTACAGTAAGGACCACTGCATTCATCAGGTTTTTAGCTGCTTGGATGAGGGAAGTGGCACTGTCCAGCTAGAAGAAAGGAAAGGAAGCGATAGGATGGTTATTGCCAAGCTGGCCTGGAGGCATGTAATATTCTTGGAACTGACCTGGTTGTCCTGCTGAAGAGGGCTCCGTGCATAAATAACCTCTGTACAAAAGACACACAGATATAAGCCATCTATTATAGACATGGGGGATGTCACTTAGCATGAATAATAATGTCTCTCAATGTTTTAATGCACCATTACCAGTGGACTGATGGTTTCATTTTACATTGATGGTTTTCAGTACAGAACAAAAGAGTGGAAATTCTCCCAGATTAATTTAATCAGTGTATGTGTCCACAAAACACCTGATCTTACTAGCTCTGAAGCTAAACGCAAGTGGTGCACAGATAACATGGATGATAAAGATGCCTTTTTCCAAATCACAATTTTAAGGCTAAAATGTGAGTCTCGGTAATATATGAACAGTTGGGTGCAATTCTGACAAGCACAACCGGCAATGCTCTTAAGAAGATAGCCCTCTAGTTTTAAGCGTCAAACTTATATATGACTTTGGCCATTTTCTCTTGCTTCCCTATTATATGTCTTTATTTTTTTTCAGTTGTTCGTATATTGCTTCATCACTGAAGTTTATAAGCAGTGTACATAAAAATTACACATGACTACACGTGAGCCAGGCCAAGACATTGGGTAGCACCCAACACACTCATTCCACAAGCACTTCTAGCTGCACAATGGGACTTCTCCTCTCCCTGGGAGCCCCCACACCCCTAAATCTTTTCTGGATTTCCCCCCAATCATCTGGAGCACATTTGGGGAGGTTTGTGGGTACACAGAGAGAAGAGAGGGAAGAGACGTTCTGTTGCATCAATGGAAACCCTTTTGTGCTAATGGAACAAGCCCATTGGAAACCACCTTTTTTGCTGAACTGTATGATCTGCAGATTGCAGCCCCGGATCCCGTCAATGCTATGGAGAAAGCTGAGAAGATGTTGCTTTTATTGCCATCCCTAAAATACTGCCATGGAAACCAACCCCTTGGTTGCTTATGCGGTTAAGTCAGCTCTGCAAGCTTTAAAGATAAACAGAGAGAAAAATAAAATACAGCTGCTGTTAGGGGCACTTCCCTGTCTCTGTTTATCACAAGGGGAAGAGGCCTTCATGTGACCATTCCTAGATAATGTTTTACATTCATTTTTCTACACATATATCGGTTTCTCTGTTGCAGCCACCCTATAAGCGGAGGAGGAGGAGGGAATTATGACCTGAAAGCAAATAAAAGCTTTTTTGTTGTTGCTGTACGGTTCTCAGCTACTCATCCTGTGGATCGAATATATGCACCCTGTACTACTATCATGATACTTTTCATCCAGTGACAACAAACCAATTGAAAAGAAAAAGTTGAATATCCCTCTCCCACAGCCCATTGTATTGATCTGACCACAATGAGCTCACTGGGACAAACTAAGCTTCTAAAGACCGCAAAGCTCAGCTCAGCATTTTTCAAGACTCCACGTGAAACTTTCAGGCATTCTGAAATCCCCACTGAGTTGAACAGTAAACTGCTAAGTGGATAAAGAACATACTGCACACTGGCAAGTTGGTGTTGATGGCATAAGCGCATTCACGGTAGTGACTCGGATTCATCTGGACAGGCAGAACAAGCCATCCCATTTCAGTTGTTGTTGCGGCGCTTAATTGCAAAGGTAGCTTCTAAGCAATTTGCAAATACAAAACCAATTACGAAAAGCATAAACACCCACAATTAAAATATACAATCAAACAAGCCCAAGCACAACGGTTAAATCAGGAGGTTCAAGGCACGGTGTTATTGTGTAAGTTGAGTTTATTTGTAATTTACTTATTATTTGCATCCTGCTGCTCTATTCAGCTAATAGCCATAGCAGCCTACAATGCAAAGAGTACATGAGGAGCACCTTGCCCAGTGGGGTAGAGTTGCAGCAACAGCCTCCCAGCAGTGGTGTCGCTGCTGCTTACCAGGAGGGGGCGAGGGGGCAGCAAAGTTGAAGCTGTGAGGATGCAGCAGTGGAGCCAATCTGGCACTCTTCCAGGTGCACCTATTCAGCTCCAAGCTCACTGTCACTTCTCCTCCTCCCTCCTGAAAAGCAGCAGTGATGCCACTGCTGGGAGGCTCTTGCTGCAGCTCTGCCTTACTGGGCAAGATGCTCCTGGTATACAAACAAACATAATAGCCTTGCTGGATCAGACCAAATATTGTGCTGGCTGGTGGTGATGGGATCTGCAGTCCAAATCATCTGGAGGGCACCAGCCTTGGCTCCCCACTATATATAATGAGGAAATGCTTCTCAAATGGCTGGATTTCTTTCTCTTTCTTAATTGCTCCATGAAAACAGCAGGCCAGTGAGCTCCTGAATTTGTGTTCATTTAGATTGTGGCAGTATCAGTGCATCCTTCACAGACACTGCTGTGATTAAAATAAGCTGGTGGAAGAGAAAGGGTGACCAGGATGGGGAGGGTTCTGGGAATCAAGTCGTATGGGGACTGCTTGAAAGAACTGGGTATGCTGAATTTGATTATGGGGGTACATGACAGCAGCCTTCAAATAACTTCACGGCTGCCATGTACAGATGAAGCACACTCATTCTTTGTTGCTCCAGGTGATAGGACTGGAGCCCATGGGTGCAAATTGCAGGGACGCTGATTTCAGCTAAACCTTAGGAGAAACTTCCTAATGGTAAGAGCTGTTCAACAGCAGAACAGGCTAGCTTGAGAGACGTAGGGCTCTTCATTGCTGGAGGAATCTAAGCGGAGGCTAAACAGCCATCTGTCAGGGATTATGTAATTACATCCTGCATTGAAGATTCTGGAGTACATTGGGACAGCCAATGTGGTACCTTCCAGATGTTGTTGAGCTACGACTCCTATCAGTCCAAGCCAGCATGGTCAATAGTCAGGGATGATAGGAGTTGCAGTCCAGCCACATCTGGGAGGGAACTTCATTGGCTAACCCTGCACTAGATGGTCTCCAAAGTCCCTTCCAATTTTATCATCTTATGATTCTATACTCACTATACTCAAAATCATAGTGACTATTTTTTCTTCTTTTTCTTGATGGCAAAGAATGAAAACAGCCCTACAGGAATAAAGACACCACTGTGTGCACACTACAGTTAGCTGGCTGGCCACCTAGGCTGTAACTCAGGCCTAATTTCTGATTTTTCCAATGTGTGCAGTTCAGCATGAGGTCTTTTCAGGGTTTCTAGGCAGAAAAATCAAACCAGCAACCAGTAAAACAATTGTAATTGCTTTCCACAATTAGTTTCCAATTGCTTGGTTAGCCCTTTTTATAGCAACCAGTTAAAAAGTTAACACACTTTCTGCATGGAGGAGGGGTGGGGATGAAAGACATTGACTTTCTCTTCCCTTGGCCTGGTCCTCCTTTTCACCAGCAAAGGGGCAGGACTGGCACTATGCACCTCCCTCCCTCAAATGCCCCATCTAGAAATGTGGCTGCCTCACTTAACAAG